>NC_139593.1:20231306-20261306 GCF_946808225.1 Silurus aristotelis
TAGATGCCAAACAGAAGGAAGTAAAATTGTCTGTATTTTCAATCACTGTAATTCAAACCATAGTTAATATCAAGTAATACTGAAACTGTGCGCCATCATACTGACAACACGACTAAACATTTTGATGATCGTGTTCGTAAACAATGACAAAAGGACTTTTCATTCTGATGGGAATGTCATGTTCATTGACACAAATACTTACTTTCGAGAGATGAACTAAGTATATGAAGAAAAGTACAGGCTTTTGCAAGAAATCCAATGTATTGTGCTGCTTGTACAAATTGAATACACTTACTGGTTTGCAAATATTAAGGATGATTTGAGAAATGCTACAAAGAAAAACTGATAATAATAATATCCAGCCACCATGTTGTCTTCCTTTTCTGCTAGCCTCTTATATCTATGAAAAGTGACTATTCATTCAATAGCCATACATAAGGCAGTACTAGCTGTTAGTCTTTAATGTTTATTGTTTTTGCAGCTAGCTTCGTGATTCACATCCGGGTAATACATTGTCACCCCAAATAAATCTGAAATGTTTTGTAAGTAAAGCCAAAGTAAAGACAATTTAGAACAGTGGTTCCCAGTCCTAGTCCTGACTAATCCCTGACCTTTACTACTACCACTACCCCTGACCTTTTAAAATACTTATTCTGAGTTGTTTTAGAATGGGACAGAGACCTTCCGCGCTAGCAACTTTGCTTCCAACACACCTGGCTCTAATATCCAGTTTATTTAAGACCTTGCTTCAGGTGTGTAGGATTAAGGTTAAAACCAAAATCAGTATTTTTGAGCAAGGGCTGAGATCTATAAGACTGCGATTGAAAACCGCTCTTGATTATTGCTTCCTTGTTTAACCTTCATGTATCCTGTGGTTCTCTCAGTCCTAGTCTTTCCATCTGGAACGTTGTGGCACCATGTTCTACGGCTCTTCTTCGGCCAGCATGTCACTGCCCTCAAAGAGTCGCCTGAAGCGCCAGAGCCGCACCATCACGCAGGTCCTGTACCGGACTCTGAGCTACCGGGACCGTCGCTCCGTCACCGACCTGCCCGAGCAAGTGCGGGATGATCCCGCAGAGCTATCTACACAGACCTCGGCTCCAGGTGTGCTCAAGATCTTCGGGGACGAAATCAGCGCTGGGGCTAACTACAAGAGCGTTTTGGCCACTCCACGTTCCAGTGCGCAAGAACTTATTAAGGAGGCACTGGAGCGCTACTCTCTAAACAAAGGTTCAGCCAGCAACTTTGTGCTCTGCGATGTGATCGGGCGGTTCGAGGGTGCCGAGCGGCACTGGAGGACAGAGTGCTTGCGGGCTCTGGGCAGCAACGAGAAGCCTCTCCTCCTGCAGGAGCTGTGGAAGCCAAGGGAAGGATTCGCGAGGCGCTTCGAGCTCAGGCGCAGGGCCGAAGTGGAGGAGCTGGCAGCTAAAGAGAAAGACACGGTAACTGCAGGTAACTGATATGTGTTAACAATATTAAAGCACAGAGCATCTACAGGACATTTTGCAAGAACAATCCAACAAATATTTCACTGCTTAAATAGTTTCTAACTGCTATCTTCCTATTATATCCTGCAATTGGTGGGCTTTAGAGAAGCATTTAGCGCTCACTGTGAGATTATAATCCACAATTTGGTGGTCCATAGTACTTAATATTGTGTGAGACACCTACGAGGTGGTATCAAAAAGTTTTCAGACTAGTGTGCCAAAGATCCGGTCGCTTTCTCCGAATGTCCTTCTTCAAACGCTTAAAAACCTGGCAGAGTAACTCACTATTGACAGTCTGACCCCTGGGTATGAATTATCAATGCACAATGCCGCGAATGTCGGAAAAGATGATGCGCATGCGCTTGGTCAAGCTGCGGACCTGCCTCGTCTTTTTTGGTGTGGACAAAATGTGCTTGTGTACCGAGAACACTATTGCTTCGTCTCAGGGTCGTACCCATACACCCAAGTTTCGTCACCGGTAATGATCCTCGCCATGGCATTCTGACAGAATTCTTGGCAGACTTCGACGCAGTGTTCCTTTTGCTATTGGGACAGCAGCCTGGGGACGAACTTAGTAGCCGACAATCATCATGCACAAGTTGCTGAATGGTTTTGACATTTTCGTTGGGTTAACTTGTTCAAGGTCTTTCTGATCTCTCATTGTGTTCCGGTGATGTTCTTCCACTCTTGAAGCTTGAAACTACTCATTGCAGCATCACCATAAACTTGCCAAATCATATCAAATGTCTTTGTGGCAGATTTGCCCAGTTGCATGCAGTATTTCACGTTTCCTCATTGTTCTAACTTGCTATCCATGATGGTGGACGATGTCTTTTGGCACACTGACTTATAAAGGTCGGTGCTCCCTGTGAGGCTGCGTTTAGCCTTGTGCTGCAATCTGTTGGCATGTTTCAAAACTAGTCTCGACACTTTTTGATACCACCTTATATAAGACTATTTCTTCTTTATTCCGAATTGAGTTCACTGAATAGGGAAGGCGCAGAATATTAAAAGGCCAGATTGTTTCCTGTTGCTTCTTTATATAGATGACACAAACAAGTGTCATGGCCGAGGTGGCGCTTACGACTAAACTTTTTCCTTGTATATTTTTTTTTTACTCTTGCATGACCCAAGTGTTCGCACCTCGGATCTTTTGCACCATCCTTTTGTGCTTTATGCTCCAAGTCAAGAGCATAAAGATGGATCTGATATAATATAATCAAGTAAACATCAATGAACATTGCAAGGAGTAAATATCGCACAATCCTAATGCAGTAAAGTATTCAAGTTTTAAAGCTTTCCATATGTGATATTATGAGATCCCTTTTATGTTTGCCACTATAACAGACACTCACTATATAAGTCATATAACCACCAATTTAAGTTGATAATCATGTGATTACTTAACTGGTGTTTTGTCCCCCTTTTTTTTATTTTACTATTGTTTTTGCTCAAGGTGTCAAGGAACTATCGAAATTATCTATATTGTTTTTGCCCTCTCCTCTATCCGTTTATTCCTCCCCCTCTATTTCTCTCTCTCTCTCTCTTTCTCTCTGTCTTTGTCTGTCTCCTCAGCTGTATTGTCTGCCTCAGCATTCACTAAAGACAACGGCGAATCTCCAGAGACTCGTTTGCACTCGGGCAGGAAGAAAAGAAGCAGCGTAGCCCTCAGTCTTCATTTCCCCGCACTCCTGCCACCACATGCACCAGGCAGATACCCACATACCCCGATAACTAATGCTTCACTGTTATTGTAGTAATAATAATAATAATTTTAATAATGTGATACCAATTAAGAGTTATTTTTAAAATATTCAATGTTTTTATCCCGATTAAGAATTCAAATATTCAGAGAAGGCCCAAATGAATAATTCACTATTTTCATACCGAGTTTTGTATTTCTCGCTCCCCTCTCTTCTTTTATTGTTTGCCATAGCACTAAATTAGGAATTTATCAAGGTGTTCATTGAGCCACAACACAAAGCGGAGGTCAGAATCAATATCCGCAAAATTACTCAAGATAAATTATCCTCGGCTTTTTCTCCAGGCATATATGCGGACGATAGGCTGTGGCTCGGCTGCCGAACTGATAAACTAGAATTACGCACGAGCAAACGGACGAGCTGCGTGAAACCAGACGCTGTCCGACTCGTAACCCCTTGTTTGGTGCTACAAAGAACACAGGTTTATTCAAAAATGTTCCAGAATGTTATGTGGTTTAGTGAAGATGAGCAGGCAGAGAGATTACATTTGCTGATACTAATCATAATCCGCATTACACGCTCACACACACACACACACACACACACACACACACACACACACACACACACACACACACACATTGTGTAACAGAAGCCAGGTGGCAGGGATGCACAGTGCTGAACTATTTAACAACACATACACTGACACCACGTCTCATTAATAACATATGAACTGCAATTATATGGGGCCCAGCGCTGTTAAAGTCTCAATTCTTATTGGTTGATTGCTTTTTACATGAAATAATACAGATACACATTTAAGGCTAACAATGTAATTAAACATTTTTATTTTTACTTGAAAAATAATCATTGAAATAGTATGGTTTTCTTAAATAAGTCTCCAGTTTCAGTTTCTTTTCCAATATCAGGGAAAACCATATATTAATTCTATAGCAAGCATTAGAGCCTTGCACCTCACCCAGTTGACTTTCCGTCCTCGGACAAGCAGCAACGCAAGGAATTCTGTCCTGGATGGACTTTGTCACAGTATCAAAAGTTAAGACTGCCAGAGGACATTGTGCCAAATTGAGGACCTTGGTTCACATGCCAGGAGAGGCTTCATGAAATCGCTGAGTGTCACATTTAGAGGCAGAACACATGCACTTCAGCATTTTTTTCCCCTAGAGCTATTCATTAATTATTATCTGTAGCATGGACAAAAACAAAGGCAGCCAAGTTCACAGAAGGAAATTTTATAATCAGGAAAACGAGGTCAGATAGGTTCACAAACGATGAAACAGGAACTAATAAGAGGAAACAAGGTTGGGGTAAAGACCTGAACACTAACCACAAACGAGGGTACGAACAGGGCTGAAACAAAAAGGGAGTCCTTCAATCACTCCCCTGAAGGACACTTGGACTAGGGAATTAGCATCATGTCTTTGATTTGTTTCTATAGACTCAAAGTCTATAGCTTATGTGTCAGTGGCAATCATGAAGATCTTACAGGACAACTTCATGATTTTAGACATGGTGACTAAAGGCGAGATTTCCACCAAGAAATCTCAGGCGAAATTTAACCTAGAGACTTCTGTTCTAAAATCTGTTTCTCTACAATCCAGGAAGGCAAGACTCTCTAGTAAATACCAATGTGCAAATAACTCTCGCTTATTAAGTGCATAAGTCAATGAGTTCATGTGTTTTTCTGTATTGTTCGGTTAATGGTATTCTACTTTGCTGTGTTGTGCACCTGCCTCCAGGAGCTCACACACACTCCCCTGTCTTAACATCCACCCTGACTAGGGGTGCACATGCTAAATGTCAACGGAGTTCCCCCCGAGGCTGGCGTGTGGTTCTGCCCAGCACTCCAAATCTTAAAGGTGGGGAATGTGCTCAGGTACGGGTCAACCACTAGCCCCGCCTGCCAAGCCCTGCCTGCCTGATACCTCCACTGCATACTCCACCTTCACATTCCACCGCAACCATAAAAATGTCACGATTGCAGTTGTCATTGCGATCATTAAACTCATGCCATAGAAAAAGCTTAAAATCTAAAACATGAAAATGAGTGTTCAACCATGTGTTCACTGAGCATCAAAAAGTCAAAATGTTCTAGTGTTTGGTTATTGAGAAAACCTTTTTTTTTTTTTTAAATCCAAAAAGCAATACTATGTGATTCTTCCTTAAACTGTTAGCACAAAGTTGGAGGCATTTAATTGTAATTGTCTTTGGATTAGATGGAATTTTCTCTTCACTTGCGCTAAGAGAGCCAAACCTGTTCCAGCATGACAATGCCCCTGTGCACAAAGCCAGCTCCATTAAGATATAGTTTACATGGGTTCAGTTCTGCTGGGGTTGAGTTTCAGTTGATAAGCACTCATACATGCCAGGCATGCCAGGCATGCTGAGATTCGAGCAGAAACTGTGGTGTCTGACGGAGGGAAGGAGAAGATGATTTGATTGTTATCAGCATGGCAGTGGGGATTGCAAGATTGGATGACTTGCAGCACCTCTTCTTCTGCTATGGTTGAGAAATTTGACATTGAAGAAGTAGGGAATACCTGGCTGTGTAGTGTAGGCATAGTTGGGCAGGAAGTAAAGGACTGACCGATTTCCTCAATCTTCTTATTGTAGAAGGAGGCAAAGTCTTCTGCAGTCAGGGAGGTTGGAGCAGGTGGAGCAGGGGGGTTGAGTAGTGAAGAGATGATGCTGTGCAGAGGCCTCAAGCTTTACCTTATAGAAAGCCAGTCTTAGCAGAAGTCTTGTCTGTAGAGAATTTGGTCAGGAGTGCACGGTGAGAGGCGAGGTCTGCATCTAGGTTATGATTTTTTTCCACTTTCCCTCCACTGATCTAAGTTCTTGGTGATTGCTGTGCAAAAAATTCTGACAGCCAGGGAGCAGGACAAGAGGTCTTCTTGGGTTTAGTAGTCAGGGAGCAGACAAAGTCCATGGTTGAGAAAAGAGAGGGAAGTGTCAGTAGCAGAGTCCTAAGGTAGAGAGAAAAACGAGTCAGGGTCAGGAAGAAATAAGAGAGTACAGGAAACTATAAAGGAAGGAGAGATGAAGTGGAGGTTACAATAGTTAAGAGAGAGATGTTGGAAATAGATTTTAGGTAGGATAGGGAGAGTTATTGTAAAGGAAACCAGGTGATAATCAGAAATTTGAAGTGGGGTAGCAGTTGAATGTCAAGGAGAAGAAATTCGGAAGAGTCAGAAGGCAAGATGAATGAAGTTTGTCGGATGGGAGGTTGAAGTCACCAAGAAATGTCAGAGGGGTGCTGACAGAAGAAAAAATTACTGAGGAGTTTGTCCATCTCTTCTAGAAAGTCTCCAAGGGGACCAGTAGGGTGGTAGATGATGATGATGAATAGATTGATTGGAGAGGTAACTTCACCTTACTAGAAGAGAATAGATTTAAAATAAAGTTAAAGCACACAAATTCTAACAGGTAATGGGAACACAATGTGGCTTGGATGTTCAAAAAGGAACACACACTAATCTCATGCCCAGGTGTCCACAAATGTTTGTCAATATAGTGCACCTACAGCTAACTTACACACTCCATTTCAGAAAGGTTAATAACATCTGAGAATAATTACGACTTTTCTGCCTCCATGTTGTTTACCCATAAGAGTGCTTTCAGTCACCTTTTAATGCTGGTATCACACCATCACCTACTAAATGCGAACTCAGAGAAAAAACACAGTGTAAATATTTATCTGGTATATATCTCTTAATGAATATTTCATGGAGCTGTAACCATAATGCATCAAGACACACACATTCAGTGCAGTGTTCTAGTGCTAGTCAATTCCGCATACAGGTTTTAGAAAAGAAAAAAAAAATTATATATATATAGGGATGGACAGGAATATGTACATCAGGATCAGGTCAGTCAAGATGAGATTCACTCATGGCACATTTTCCTTGTTCTCAAAAATATTCATTATCCACAGCCTTTTCACCAAGTCTACTCTATAGCTCTCATTCTGATCACACTCTTTATATGATCAGCAAGTTAGTCACGAATGGTTAAAATAAGACGGTAGTTTGATAACCGACTCTCTTTGTTAGATATAAATGCACAGGCGCGGAAACTCCAGCGGAACCGCGCTAAAGGAACCATGACCCTGCAGCACGGCTCTGCGTTCTGCCGCAGCCTCAGTGAAACCAGTCTGAACCTGGTGGGAGTGACTGGGGAGGAACCAAAGCGCTACTCTACACTGCCCGGGTCAGGCCGAGCACACTCGGATGGACGCAGAGAGGGGGGCGGAGTCAAGCATTCCCTCTACCAATCACCTCATTTGCTGCTCCTGCAAGGTTTTAACCGACAAGTGAGTGATGAACTCTCAGCTAATCATAGCGATATATATATTGTGCACATCAGCGTTCGCAGTGTTGTAACTACAGACTTTTTTCCAATACTTGAGTTTGGTGAAAAAGCATTTAGACATCAAACTAATTTGTAAAAATTCAAGTTTAGGTTAAGATCGAACTGCAACTAAGAAGTTGTGTAATTTGTTAGAAAAATTGGTTGGTGTTCAGAATCATTTATTTGTTATCAATCAACAGGACTGCCTGGTTTACCTGCTGAACAAAGAACAGCACACGGTGGGTCAGGAGACAGCAAGCACACGTCCAAACATCTGTCTGTCATCTCCGGACATTCTTCCACTCCACTGCCGCATACGCCGCCGCCGCTCCTCGTCCTCATCCTCCTCGTCCTCTTCCTCCTCCTCCTCTACCTCTGATCATCGGCTCTTACTGGAACCAGTCAGCCACGGCACCGTGCTGATCAACTTTACCCGTATCGAGCGCCCCACTACGCTCCGTCATGGTGACCTGCTGTCATTTGGCTCCCATTACATCTTTCTATACAGAGACCCCCTGAGCGCCAAGCCACTACCAGGCCACACCCTGGCCCGCCTCCGTGCCCTCGGCGCTTTGAACGCAGAGGCGTGTCCGACGTGCGGCGCTGCCCCACGGGAGCAGGCGGGATTTCGCCAAAGCTCAAAAAATGCAAAGGGCTCAAAGAAGAGGAAGTTGGTGTTGGAGTTCGAGAGAGCCCAAGAGGAAGCCTTGGTGAACCGGGTGCTCACACTGATTGAGCCGAGCGGCGATGATCACAAGCTTACCCCGGCGTATCTGCTCTGCCTGTGCATCCAACACTCAGCGCTTTCATTCCCACCCGGAAGCTTTGGCAAACTGCTCCTCAAAATTGCCAAGAAGATCCAGAGCATCGCATGGGTCGGTTTTCTCTTTGACAAGCTGACAATGAATTTTCCATTCGTTTGGGTCATAAAAATGTACCATTTGGACCTGATCAACATTTCAAACTAAATATTACATTGGCTACAGTGCTTCATTTTGACCTAAAACTTGAATATTTGCTAATTTATGGTTCTATCATACGATTACTTGTAAATTGAGCACAAATACAAATCCTATGGTAGTATAAAATTTCACATTTAATTTGTGACTCAAATACAGGGTGATATTTTTGAACTAGGAGTTGGCGAACCTCGGACGTTGGCAATTTTTTGGAACCAGTGTGAGCTTGTTTCGAATTATAGGAATTGTAATTGTGTGAGTGCTGCACGAAGGGAATTTCAGCGTATTAGAGTCCCACATACCAGAGAATATCGTGGCTGTTCGAGCTGCCATCGTGAGGAGCTCTCCCACTCCGTTCCACAACACGCATCACCGCTGTTTTGAGCTGTTTCTTCAAAATGACACACCCACGTTGTAATTGCATGAGCAAACGAGAAACGATTAGAATGTTATTACATTTTATTATCAATACCGGATTTATTTTAAATACAATTTTTTATTCCCCCTGTTGGGTTTCCTGGTTTTCTAGTAGTTTCACCGCTGCGGCCTGGGTTTGATCCCCGGTCAGGACACCAACCCCAGCCATTAGGGTTGCACGAGCCAATGCACTCTTAGTGCCGGTCCCAAGCCCGGATACATGGGGAGGGTTGCGTTAGGAAGGGCCATGCAGATGGAACATTTAGGAAGGAACATGCGGATCATGAATACGGATGATCTGCTGTGGCGACCCCCTAATGGGAGAAGCCGAAAGAAAGTTTATTCCTCCTGTTGCAATTTTGTTACAGGGTTGCGTTGCTAGCCCAATGCCCACCCTCCACCTTTCGCAGCAGGGTTTAGGACTGTCCATGGCAGAGTTTCCCTCAGCATACCATATTTGAGCAGCAGGAGCACAACGGAATGGAATAGAAAATTCTGGAATTTCCAGAAAATAACAAGCATTAGCTTCTAATTCCCCATTACCATCAAAGTATATGGAGATAAATTAACGCACATATTGTTTGTCCAGAAGTTTTTTGGTAGTTTAGTATTGCCCAATTATGTAGGGTGCAAAAAAATACAGGTACCCATCCCTAGTCCAACTGGTGATGATGGCAAAATTCCCTTTGTGCAGCACTCACCCTTTCATCATTCTTATAAAGATTTTTATAGTGAACTGCTCCATGGGGTTCTAAACAAGCTTACACTGGCTCCAAACAATCGCTGATGCGCGAGGGTAGCCAACCTCTAGTTCTAAAATTTCCCTGTGCCATCCTGTATCATTTTATGGTCCTGTAAAAATCCACCAGAAACACTTACAATTACAAATACAATTTCTAGTGCAGTTTAAAGCGCACCATTTTGGCCTGTTTTTGACTGTTTAATAAAACACTCAATTATTATTATTATCTTTTACAAATGTAACACTCGTGGTGATTTTGTGCTATTTTCACTTTTAATTTAACATTTTTGGTGAATATAAAATGTGTCCCAATCGAAATAAATGGACCATAATAAAAAAAAAAAGGTTTGTTCAGCGGGGACGGATTCTCCTCTGTGAAGGTCAAGGAAGCGTCTTATTCGCCATCTCGTCTTCGTTCCCCGTCGGCTTAACATTTACCTCAGCCTTCGGTCAGCATGTAGAGCGCACAAGGGAGGGTGTCATGTAATTTGGGATTCGACCGAAATGCCTGTAAAAGCATGCCAAGGCGTTTAACGACCGCTCCGAAATCCCCCCCCCACACACACACACACACACATACACACACTGATTAATTATTAAAATCCAATTACAAAAGGTCAGTGTCATTCAAGCTGCATATTAAGCGAAGAGACAGGCAAATAAAACAGCGATGCAATGAGATTGCTCCAAGGTGTATTGTTCCTCCCACATGAAACTCAATTCACATTTTAATGGCACTAATTGTTGTGTGTGTGTGTGTGTGTGTGTGTGTGTGTGTGTGTGTGTGTGTGTGTGTGTGTGTGTGTGTGTGTGTTACAGGAAAAGACAAAGGAATTGGCACAGAAGCAAGCTCAGCAGTGGGTATCATATTCCACCTTGTAGCAGTGTGTATATAGGTGTGTGTGTGTGTGTGTGTGTGTGTGTGTGTGTGTGTGTGTGTGTGTGTGTGTGTGTGTGTATGAGTGTGTGTGTGTGTGTGTGTGTGTGTGTGTGTGTGTGTGTGTGTGTGTGTGTGTGTGTGTGTGCGCGCACTTTCACAGTTTTGTATTTCTATTTAAACTTCTATTCCACCATTGCTTAATCGTATTATTTGCTTCTTTTTTTTTTTTTCCTCCCTGAAGCAATCATGTTTACTGTAAGTGTGTGTAAGTTTGTGTGTGTGTGTGTGTTTGGTACAGTCAGGATCCAACCTCCCTCTCACTTCTTAGCATCTCAGACTTCGTGCCAGACCTTCAGGTCATTTTCTTTTGGATGGCGAACGCCATCGAGATCCTCTACTTCATCCAGCAGAAATCGCCTACGTACATGCAGAATATTGAAATGATGGACAGCAAAGGTATTTACACACACACACACACACACACACACACACACACACACACACACACACACACAGTATATGATGTACATCGTACAGCACGTAAGATGACTTTCATCTGTCATTCAGCCGCTTTCTAACAAATTAGAGAATCGATAAAAGCTGTGCAGCAGGAAAAAAAAAGGTCACCCTCCCGCTGACTCCTGTTCTTCATTGTGACTTATTCTAATCCTAAACCTGGGTCGTGATAAAGCTCAATGTGTCACATTGGGCGACTCAGCATATTAAAAAGCATCGTTTCCCGCCTCCGATAATCAGTAACCATTATTAAACTTATACATTGGTCACTCTGTCCATTTATACTCTGTTTTCCTCTCAGCTGGATCGAAGGAGTCGCTCCTGTCGGCGACTATATCAGCCAGCGAAGAGGTGATGAGCATTCTAGAGGAAGTGATCATGTACACGTTTCAGCAGTGCGTCTACTACATCACTAAGGTAAAAAATAAGGCTCCGGCATCGTCAACATTTTTACGTCAGTCTAATGATATTCTTTTTAAAAGGAGAAACTCCTGACAATTCCGCATATCAAGGAAGTGAAAGAATGAACGAAGGATGAAAGGAATGAATTCATTTATAAATAAATAATGAATACATAAATAACTATTTTGTGTGTTTCTTTAATGCAGACATTTGTTAAAGCATGCCGAAATAAGTAGAACAGTTAATTAGAACAAATATTTTGAAGATTTTATATTTAATGTATACTATTTAATTTTCTATTTATTTTTTGGATTTAATCCATTTAATTTGTGAATATTTATTCATTTACTACATTTAATTAGTTATTATTATATTATATTTTTAAAATTTGCAATCATTTGAATTATTCAAATTTATTTTAATATAAATATTTTTTTCATTTTTATAGCAAGCAGGTATTATATTTAAAATTGGTTTAAAAAATTTAAACTGTTGATGTTTACAGATGTTAATAATAAAAAATTTTAGGTTTTGCATTTCTTTCCCCTAACTGTCCTGAAATTGAACCGAATCGTTACTTAAAAACCGAGGTGCATACAGAACCGTGAATTCTGTATAGTGTTACACCATTAGTACAAGGTAATTGCTCCATTCACAAATGTTATACTCTGGATTTATTTTAGATGTTGTTGAAATACTAAATACCGTTGTGACTTTACAGATGTTTGTTTTTTTCCACATTTTTCCACATACTGCACTCTTTGCCTGATTTAGCACCATTGAGTTATTATTGCACCTAGTGGTCAATAAACAAGAACCCTTAACAATCTTTAACTAAAGCCTGATGGGGCAGGGATCACGCTGCCCCATGCTCAGGTTGGAAGCAGCTTATTGGAACGTCAATGACACTGTTGACAAAATCATCCCACCACTTTGGGCTTGTTTAAAGATTTGTGCACCCACTAGAATACATTTTATACGTTTTAACACACAAAGACAAAGAGGAAGTGCAGATGTTGTACAAGTGCACTATGTATAGGACCAAATGTGAAATTTCACTAATTTTTTTCATCACTTATTTCTTCTCCTCCTCCTTCATTGTCTATGTATTGGGTCTATGCATATGGTGTCCCCAAAGCTGTTTGGATTTGTGAGTCTGTGTGTGTGTGTGTGTGTGTGTGTGTGTGTGTGTGTGTGTGTGTGTGTGTTGTGTTGTTTTTCTGTGTTATTTTTCTGCAGTCCTTGTACGTGGTGTTCCCAGCCTTGTTGGACTGCAGCCCGTTTAGAGGCGAGACGTCATCGGAGGCATGTCGGCGGGTTACGGGCGCACGGGCGTGTGCCTGCAGCTTGTGTGTCATGCCCGAGGCAGTACGTCGGGCTCTGTGTGTGTTTCAGACCACAGCTGAACTCATGCAGCAGTATCAGGTTCATGCCGAGATCCAGAGCCAAATGTTCGCCTACCTCTTCTTCTTCACCAATGCCTCGCTCTTCAATCTACTCATTGATAAAGGTGATGGATGGATGGATGAATGAATGAATGAATGAATGGATATATGATGGATTTACATTAACATTTATGGCTTTGGCAGATGCTTTTGTCCTGATTGACTTATCACAGTTGAACCAAGCTGCCACTCCAGACAGAAGGTGGCTGGGATCTGAACTGACAACCTTGAGATCCAAAGTCCAATGCCTTAAACACTTAACTTTGAATGGCTGGATGGCTGGATGGCTGGCTGGCTGGCTGGCTGGCTGGCTGGCTGGCTGGATGGATGGATGGATGGATGGATGGATGGATGGATGGATGGATGGATGGATGGATGGATGGATGGTTAACTAGCTAGGTATTCTCTCTGTATGATTGTTAAACAGATGCCACCCCGGTTTGATGGATGGATGGATGGATGGATGGATGGATGGATGGATGGATGGATGGATGGATGGATGGATGGATGGATGGATGGATGGATGGATAAATAGTCAGATATTCTGTCTGTATGATTGTTAAACAGATGTCTCCCCAGTCTTATGAATGGATGGATGGATGGGATTGATAAATAAATTGATGGATGGATGGATAGATGGATGGATAGATGGATAGCTAGCCAGACATTCAGTCTGTCGGATTGTAAAAAACATTACTTTTACCTCTGACTATTACACACTACTGACACTAGAGACTAATTTTATTATGTAAATGACATCACAATGTCATTGATTGCCTTTTTTTTACTGCTTTTCTTCTTCATTTTTTATAATATATTAAAGTCTACCCTCATTCAGGCTGCCTGCCCACTAACACACACTAATGTGCTTGCTAGGCCATATCTGCGCCATCATATGTCTTCATTAAGCATGTAGACAACATCTACTCCCAGTGATAATAGAGAAAGAGAGGCGACGGAAGCAGTAGGGCAGGTAGCATGAAAGTGAAAGGGATGGACGGGATAAGAATGGGAAAGTGGTCATACAGGAGAGAATGCAGACTGATAAACTGTGCTGGGGGTTTAGTCTGACCTCTAGTGTCATGTGCTAGTGAACTAAACAAACACGCACACACATACACACACACTGCCCGGGGATCCACGGTTCAGATGCGGATTCAGCAAAATCTTTCATTAGACCAAATTGAATACCATAGCAGAGATGATCAATGTGGCAGCTCTGCAATTTCAGAAACTGCTGAGGTCCTAAGACTTTTCACACACAATGGTCTCTGGAGTTTTGACAGAATGGTGCAAAAAACAAAAAACATCCAGCAAAAGAAAGGGCAAAAACATCTTGTTGATGACTTTAGAGCCAAAAAGGTAAGCAGGATGGATAGACTACACCAGTATAGGACCACTTAAAGTTCTACTTAAGAACTTCAATGGGCATTGACTTACAGAAACAGAAACCACTTTTTAGTTTTCTAATAAAAAGTGAGAAAATTAACAGATACTTCTTCTGGTCTGGGATTTACAGTGAAGAAGAGCCACATTAGGAGCTTGGTTGAGATGGACAAAACAATCCATGCATCTTCTTCTTCTTCTTCTTCTTTCGGCTGCTCCCATTAGGGGTCGCCACAGCGGATCATCCGTCTCCATACCACCCTGTCCTCTATATCTGCCTCTTTTACACCAACTACCTGCATGTCTTCCCTCACCACATCCATGAACCTCCTCCTTGGCCTTCCTCTTTTCCTCCTACCTGGTGGCTCCATCTTCAGCATTTTTCTACCAATATAATTCATGTCCCTCCTCTGCACATGTCCAAACCATCTCAATCTCGCCTCCCTCACCTTGTCACCAAAACATCCTACATGTGCTGTCCCTCTAATAAACTCATTTCTAATCTTGTCCATCCTCGTCACTCCCAACGAAAACCTCAACATCTTCAGCTCTGCTACCTCCAGCTCCACCTCCTGTTTTTTACTCAATGCCACTGTCTCTAATCCATACAACATCGCAGGTCTCACCACAGTCCTATAAACTTTCCCTTTCATTCTTGCAGATACTCTTCTATCACAAATCACTCCTGTCACTCTTCTCCACCCACTCCACCCTGCCTGCACTCTTTTCTTTACTTCCCTAACACACTCTCCATTACTTTGCACTGTTGACCCCAGGTACCTGAACTCCTCCACCTTCTCCACCTCTTCTCCCTGCAACCGCATCACTCCACTGCCCTCCCTCTCATTCACACACATGTACTCTGTCTTACTCCGACTGACTTTCATTCCCCTTCTCTCCAGCGCATATCTCCACCTCTCCAGGCTCTTCTCAACCTGCTCTCTACTCTCACCACAAATCACAATATCATCTGCAAACATCATAGTCCAGGGAGACTCCTGTCTGACCTCGTCCGTCAACTTGTCCATCACCACTGCAAACAGGAAAGGGCTCAGGCCCGATCCTTGATGCAGTCCAACCTTCACCCTGAACCAGTCTGTCGTACCTACTGCACACTTTACTGCCGTCACACTGTCCTCATACATGTCCTGCACCACCCTCACATACTTCTCTGACACACCTGACTTCCTCATACAATACCACAACTCCTCTCCCGGCACCCTGTCGTACGCTTTCTCTAAATCCACAAATACACAATGCAGCTCCTTCTGTCCTTCTCTATACTTCTCCATCAACATCCTCAAAGCAAATAAGGCATCTGTGGTGCTCTTCCTCGGCATGAAACCATACTGTTGCTCACAGATGGTCACCTCTTCTCTCAGCCTGGCTTCCACTACTCTTTCCCATAACTTCATGGTGTGACTGATCAACTTAATTCCCCTGTAGTTACTGCAGGTCTGCACATCTCCCTTATGCTTAAAGATCGGTACCAGCACACTCCTTCTCCATTCCTCAGGCATCCTCTCCCCTTCCAGAATCCTGTTAAACAATCTGGTTAAAAACTCCACTGCCATCTCTCCTAAACATCTAAACGCTTCTACCGGTATGTCATCTGGTCCAACCGACTTTCCATTCTTCATCCTCTTAATCGCTGCTCTCACTTCCTCCTTACTAATCCTATCTACATCCTGCTTCACCAACTCCACATCCTCCAACCTTCTCTCTCTCTGATTTTCCTCATTCATCAGCTGCTCAAAATACTCCCTCCATCTTCTCAACACACTCTCCTCACTAGTCAACACATTTCCCTCTCCATCCTTTATTGCTCTAACTTGCAGTACATCCTTCCCAGCTCGGTCTCTCTGCCTGGCCAATCGGTATAAATCCTTTTCTCCTTCCTTAGTGTCCAACCTCTTATACAGCTCCTCATATGCCTTTTCCTTGGCTTTCGCCACATCCCTTTTAACCTGCTGCCGCATCTCCTTGTACTCCTGCCTACTCTTCTCATCACTCTGTCGATCCCACTTCTGTTTTGCCAATCTCTTTCCCCTAATGCTCTCCTGCACTTCCTCATTCCACCACCACGTCTCCTTGTCTTGCTTTCTATTTCCAGATGTCACACCAAGTACTTTTCTAGCTGCCTCCCTCATCACTCCTGCAGTAGTTGCCCAATCATCCGGCACCTCTTCACCACCACCAAGCCCCTGTCTGACCTCTTCCCTGAACCTCACACTACACTCTTCCTCCTTCAGTTTCCACCATCTTATTCTTCTTTCAAACCTTACTTTCCTCCTCTTCTTCTTCGCCTCCAAAACCATCCTACAGACCACCATCCGATGCTGTCTAGCTACACTGTCCCCTGCCAACACCTTACAGTCTCCAATCTCCTTCAGGTTGCATCTCCTACACAGAAGATAATCCACCTGTGTGCTCCTTCCTCCACTCTTATACGTCACCCTATGATCCTCCTTCTTCTTAAAATACGTGTTCACCACTGCCATTTCCATTGTGGCGGTCGTTGTTAACCCGGGCCTCGACCGATCCGGTATGAAATTCTCATTTGTGATCCGCATATTTGATTTGGCACATGTTTTACGCTGGATGCCCTTCCTAACGCAACCCTCCCCATTTACCCGGGCTTGGGACCGGCACTAAGAGTACACTGGCTTGTGCCCCCCTAATGGCTGGGTTAAAAACAATCCATGCATCAATTCATTCAATAATTGATTATGGTTACAGTTTTGGCAGATATCCAGCAGAAATCCCTGATTAATACATTTTAGTCCGTCCACACCAGTACCAGAAGAAAATTTTAATTGCAGCTGGCTGAAAGTGATGTGGTGTGGAAGACACTAACTATAAACAGGCAAGCAGTCACAACCGTACTCCCAATTAGCAAGATGAAGCATCTGTTGTTTCTGTAGTAAGGGTCGCAACTGCAAGCAAAAGAGTCTGGAAAAGTATCAAGTCTAGATAGAAGGTCTGAGTCACAGAGACAGGTAATTATGTTTGGACTGACTGTTCTTTAGGAAAGAATAAATTGAGGAAGTCTCGGAGTGCCACAGAGCAAGAGAATTGTGCAGAATCGGTGGTACTTCCTTTGAAGTGCTGTAAGGTCTGCAGTGTCTTGAACAGGGGTATCAAACTCACTTGATGTAATGAGCCACATTCCCACATTCAGGATTTATCTGATTTATTTGGCAAGGATTACATGGTTACAATTTTTTTTAAGGAATTACCACATTTTGTGACCCTTTTCACTACAAAACCAGTGTCACAGGGTAATTGACCTCTTCTTAATACTAAAGCTTAGCTCTAACTTACACCCCAAAATCCTAACTCATTTAATGCTGTACAACATGGAACAACTATATATATATATATATATATATACCTCCTCCCCCTGGACCTTTGCTTGTAGTCTGACTGTATGTGAGGATCAAGATTAGAGTTACCTCCATCCCCAGGTTGGAGAATCTTGATCATGTTTATCTTCATTCCACAATCCCTTGGTTTGACTCTAACCAGGTTCACAGAGATCCCCTGAACCTTTGTTTCGTCGCTGACTGGGTTTTGGGATTTAGTTCAGGTCCAACAACACCCTCTGGACCCTTTTCGTTTGACTGCACCCAGGTTGGAGGATCTAGATCAGGTTCACCGAGATCCCCTGAGCTTTTGGTTCATCGCTGCCTGGGTTGAAGGATTTAGTTCAGGTTCAGCTTCCCTCCCTGGACCTTTGGTTTAACTTTAACCAGGTTGGAGGATCTAGATCAGGTTCACCTCCATCCCTTAAACCTCTGGTCTGACTGGGTTGTAAGATTTACATCATGTTTAGCTCCTCCCCCAGAACTTTGGTTTGACTTTCTCCAGGTTAGAGTATCTAAATCAGGTTCACCTCCATCCTATGAACCTTTGTTTCATCATGGACCAGGTAAAAGAATGTAGATAAAAAATTATACTAGTGAACCTTTAACTGAATTTCAGTCCATGTGGCAATATTTAATTTGGACAAGGTTTCTAAATTTATTTGGTGGCCTGGATTCGAGCCTGTATCAGGTCAGTTCCTGCTGTATGTCTGCCATCCCTGTTCTAGAATCTTCTTTTATTTCCACCTTTTTTTCCTATAATGAATTCGTTGTTGATTTATACTCACTAGCACAGCTAGTGCAACAGCACCAGCTGCAAGACAGCTTCAGTCAAATACAGTATTAATGGAGCCCTTTACAGAATGAGAAATATTATTGTATAAATGAGTATAAGAGATTAATAAGGGATTAATGAGAATAATATAACAATATTTAAGGCTTGATTCAAAGACCTCTTTGCTGAGATCATTCAAGGACCTGCAAAACATTTGTGTTAATCGACCTCCCACATTAAATACTCCACATTGTGTCATGTGGAATTACATCACGCAGTTATTTTTCCATACGCCCATAATCCTCTTTGTGTTGGAACAGACAGGATGGTTAAATACTTATCTTAAACACACACTCACACACAGATGTTAAAAACGGATAACACAGCAGGATAAGGATTTATTTTGTCATTGTAATAGGAGGGGTCAGGCACAACTGTGTATTTATTTAAAGCCAGGAACAAAAGGGAAAATGTGCTACTGTTTTTTATATATATAATATATGTGTGTGTGTGTGTGTGTGTGTGTGTGTGTGTGTGTGTGTGTGTGTGTGTGTGTGTGTGTATAGGTCCAGTGAGGGGCTGGTTTCATCGCTCCCAAGCATTGCAGATACAAGCATGTTTGCGTATGCTCCTCGACTGGGCCAAAGGAGCAGGACGGGCCCAGATTGCCCAGAGGTTTTTCGCCAAACTGTGCAGTATGGTCACCATCCTCATCACTCCCGCCTCGCAGCTCTCACAGGTTACACTTAAATCTGTGTGTCTCTCCCTGAGATAGTATAAGGAAGAAACCTTGAGAGGAACCAGACTTAAGAGGGAACCCATCCTTATCTGGGTTGCACCGAATGTCCATTTACTACAGATAAATGTTGCAGGGTGCAGTGATGGTGATCAGAAGCAAACTGTAGTCCTGAGTTAATATAGCAGACTTTTTAACATTAACTACAGTCCAACTCCATCCTCAAAGCTTCTGTTCTTACTCCGTAATTTCATGGAACCACTCAAGGCGTTGAAGAGAAACCGTCCCCAGCGGCACAGAGTGGCCTCCAATTGAAAAGGACACTATCCAGAAGTAGGCCTAGATGAAGTGGTAAGATCCGAGGAGGTAAAGGGGCAGGAACAGTGGTCACTGGAACCTTAGGAGCATGTTTAGCTTGACCGAGAGAGAGAGAGAGAGAGAGAGAGAGAGAGAGAGAGAGAGAGAGAGAAGCAGGATGACAGGAAGAGAAGGATAACACTGACTATATCTTCATCATGGCACCTGTTAGTAGGTGGGATATATTCGTCAGCAAGTGTACATTATGTCCTCAAAGTTAAAGTGTTAAAAGCCAGAAAAATTTGCAAGTGTAAGGATTTAAGTGAGTTTGACAAGTGACAAGTTGTGTTGGCTAAACGCGCATCTCCAAAACTGCAGCTCTTGTTGTTCCCTATTTGTAGTGGTCAGTATCTATCAAAAGTTGTCCAAAAAAAGGAACAGCAGTGAGCCGACGACAGGGTCATGGGCGGCCGAGGCTCATTGATGCACATGGGGTTTGAAGGCTGGCCTGTGTGATCCGATCCAACAGGTGAAATATCTGAAGAAGTTAATGCTGGTTCTGATAGAAAGGTGCCAAATTCCACAGTGCATCGTAGTTTGTTGCGTATTGAGCTGCATAGACACCGACCAGTCAGGGTGTCCATGCTGACCCCTAACCTTCACTAAAAGCACCAACAATGGGCATGTGAGCATCAGAACTGGACCTGGCTTGATCTGATAACTCATGTTTTCTTTTACACCACATAGATGACCTTACCTGGAGAACAGGCAGAGGCAGTTTGATGCTTTGGGCAATGTTCTGCTGGGAAACCTTTGGTCCGGCCATCCATGTGGACCACCTATCTACGCAGACCATGTACACTCTTTCATGAAGATGTTATTCCATCATGACTGTGGCCTCTTTCAGCAGGATAATGAACCCTGCCACAATGCAAATATGGATCAGGAATGGTTTGAGCAGCTCAATCCAATCGAGCATCTGTGGGACGTGCTGGACATCAAGTCGGATCAATGGAGGCCCCACCTCACAACTTACATGACTTAAAGGATCTGTTGCTAACATCTTGGTGCCAGATACCACAGCACACCTTCAGGGGTCTAGTGGAGTCCATGCCTCAATAGGTCAGGGCTGTTTTTGTGGCAAAAGTGGGGCCAAAACAATATTAGGCAGGTAGTCATAATGTTATGCCTGATCAGTGTATAGTGTAAATCCAGATGATGGACTATGTATTCTTGAGGTGTGTCTCTCTGTTGTAATGTAGTAATAGTGTTGCTTTTTTTCCATGTGAAGATGAGTTGGAAAGTTTTGCGGACCGAACATCCGTGTCTGAAACCCGTCCAGCTTCACCGAATCCTTACACAATACCTACTGACCAGCGAAGTGGGTTCCGTTTCAATCTGGCAACCAAGCAGCGAAGACGAAGCCTACGTTTACAGAACCGGTGAGGGATTGTCCAGTGTGTTCTTTGCTTCCATAAAAAAACTATCATAGCACATTATAACTGATTTTCCAAAGAAAAAATGGCCAACCTAAAAGATTTGAACAGGATTTAAGGTGGCCAGGGTATTGGATTTCTCTGAATTATGATAATGTCTAACTGGTATTATGTAACATTATACTGTATTTCTGTGTGTGTGTGTGTGTGTGTGTGTGTGGTACAGTTGATCTGTTGGAGAGCTTCGATAACCACCCTCCCATCGTGCTACCCAGCGCTGGGTTTAAGGTGGACCTGGAGAGTGAGTGTGTCGACGACAGCATCTACAGACAGCTGCTTTACATCCGCCATTTTCTGTGGGGTCTCCGCACCAAGACCCATGGCAGCGCAGACAGACAGGACATTCAGGTGCGTTTACCTCACGTGTCTAGGTTCACGTTACCTGTTTTAATATCAAATTAAAAATCTTTTGATATGGTCAAGAGAATTTTCTTTGCATGCTGACATCCATTTGTGACCCTTTTTTATCACAGCTTAGAATTAATTGTGTGTCTTTTAAAACCTATACATAATATCACTATTGAAGTTACATGACGTTGCTGATGTTTATTTTCCAAATCTAGTTCACCCTCAAATTGCATATGTATCTAAAGCTCAATTTCTACCTTTCCTTTTCATCCAGCAGATCATCACGAACACAATAATGCGTCTCAGTATCGCAGTATCAGTTTCGCAGTTCTTTATAGGTTCAGGTATAACATTTGCAGCTTCTGTGCACTTTTTTCTGTTAAAGTGGTAATATCGCTCTTTATGACAGCGTTTTAGTGCCACATAAAAAAAAAAAAAAAAAAATTTGCAAAAATCGAAGATCACGAGAATAAAGTCGAAATATTTTGATAAACGTGAAATCAGTGAACAATGATGGAACCCTAATGAGTGATGAGGAAAAAGTTGGGTTCCTCTCAAGGTTTCTTCCTCATGAAGTCACAGGGAGTTTTTCCTCGCTCGTTAGGGATCAACTAAATTTATAGGGACAGGTTTCTGACACTAAAATATATATATATATATATATATATATATATATATATATATATATATATATATATATATATATATATATATATATATAATCTGTTTTCTGATTGTTAATCTAAATGTCTAATGTCTGGATTGTAAAAACTTGCAATCAAAGCAGAACCTAAGGTGTTTCCTAATGGTTTAGTTATTTGCATACAGCTGTCTGTTTGGTACGAACCTCTAGACAGAAGATTAATAAATCTGATTAAAGGATTAAAGCTGTAATGCTGTGCCTATCTGAAAGAAAGGATTATGGATAGTGTGTGTCTGTTAATCTCTTCTAGAAGAACACTCTGCAGTACTTTATAGAGAGATTATGCAAAGCACAATGTGTTTGCTCGATTGTTTATATAGGAGTAAGTTCATAATTTGTACCTCTGGCTTCTTCCATGAACGTTATACGACTTGGATCAAATACGGTGGTATCAAAAAGTTTCAAGACTCGCTCTGTTTACAAGGAAGTTCATTTACACACTATCACCTTCAAATCAGTCCCCTTGCTTCAATCGTTGCTGCCACTTTCGGAATGTGTCCTGGAAGTCTTCTTTTCACACCGGATCTCCGCAATAGTGTGAAAAAGGCGACCTTGATCTTCATCTTCGGGGAAGGGGGTGACGTCCGCAGGATCCAAATCTGGCGAGTGGGGTGGGTGCGGATGCGAGATCATGTGGATTGTTTTCCGACGATCATGGTGCACAAGTTGCAGAATGGTTTCGACATCACACAGAATTTCATGTTTGCACTTTGTTCTAAGTTGCTGTCCATGATGAAATCGCAGACGTGGGTAACGCACTTTTTTTCAGAATGATGTGGTGATATTGTATTTGCAGCGTGAAGAGGGAGAAGAAGAAGTCCACGTCCCTTCCGTTGGAGGACGAGGAGAGGGCACGGGAGCCGAGGAACGGCCTAGAGAACGAGCACGCGCATCTCATCACAAAAACGGAACGGGCTCCCGGCACACCCCGGACTTGTCCTGCCTGCTCACGCCACCTAACACACCTCTGTTCCCGGAATTCACACACACTCCGTATGCCAAACATTCGCAGAAGGAACATATTCTGGCCAATGGGTGTGCACGCTCCACTCCTGAGCACAAGATCATCAATGGATACATCAGTAACGGTACTGAAGGTTAGTCGCAGACTGTGTGTGTGTGTGTGTGTGTGTGTGTGTGTGTGTGTGTGTGTGTGTGTGTGTGTGTGTGTGTGTGTGTGTGTGTGTGTTTCACTCATTTCAAGTAAATTTTGTATTTGTTTATATGTTCCTGTATGTTTGTGTGTAGATAAACTATAAACACTGCATGTGTGTGTGTCCCTCTCCAGGCCCTCCTAATGGGTGTGGCTTTCCTTTCCCCATCCCTCTGGCCCAGTCGCTTGGCAATAACTCTGATCCTGTGTGTTCCGTCTTTGTAGTGGACTTGGACAAAGGACCCTATGGCCTGGGAATGGGACTCATCGATGGACTTGTAAGTGCTGCTGCTGTTTTGATATAGCCTCCATTTTATCATTTATTATATATCAAAAACATTCAAAAGGTTTTCACCTCCATTTCTCACCCAGTCACGTGATTAGTTAGATCAGTTAGATTTTTGACCACTAGGTGCAGTAATTAGTAAGATCCATCTTTTGATTGCATTCTTTGTGATGATAATGTCGATCCTGAAAACTTCACACTCTGCTCCGAAACATCTGTGTGTAAAGCACACTCCGCTGAATACCCCGGGAATCTACATCCGCACACTGATCCCTGACGGACCGGCCGCTTCAGACGGACGTCTGCACATCGGAGACCGGATCCTGGCTGTAAACGGGAAAAGCCTCATCGGAGCCGATTACCAGAGGTTTCACACGCGTACATCGTGCATATTCACACATCACCATTCACAATGTAACAAATGGCTATGTAGAAATTTCTGATTCTTCAACTCACAATTTTAGCTATGAATGAGTAAAATACTCATTTAAACGTAACTACAAATGGATAAAAAATGCCCACACTTGTGGTGGTGTTTTATTCCTTTTTTTCCCCTATTTGTCTCTCCATCTGTTTCCGTTCCTCCTTAGCGCCGTGGATCTGATCCGTCTAGGCGGAAGACGGCTTCGCTTTCTCGTGGCGAAATCAGATCCTGAAGTGTCTGAGAAGATCAGTGCTTCTTCCTGCTGAGAGAGAGAACGAGGTTCGAGATTAGAGCGCACTTCTGGAAACAAATGGAGTCGAATGCTAAGCGTCCTCTCCATGGTGAGGATAAAGAGAATAAGCACATGGATAAGATCTCTCAGAGACTTCTCTGCTTCACCTCACACCACACTCAGGAGAGAGCCTTAGCACAGACCACAACAGCGTCGTCTTCTCTTCTTTTTCTCTTCTGCTCTTTGCCCTGGAGTCTTACGCAAGTCCTTCAGAAAACTTTAACACAAATGTATTGAAATTCAACTAAAGACACAATATAATCCTGTTTACAAACATTTCCATGATATTAATTTAGACAGTAAACAAATCATCTGATCTTCTAAATGTACAGGAACGAAAGAATAATGGAGAAATTAACAAACAGCTTCATTTAGCTTGTGTATTTATTGTCAAATATTGCACTAGATGAACATTCTTCTTCTTCACTCCTCTTCTTCACTCCTCTCTTCTTCACTCCTCTTCTTCACTCCTCTCTTCTTCACTCCTCTCTTTTTCATTCCTCTCTTCTTCACTTCTCTCTTCTTCACTCCTCTTCTTTACTCCTCTCTTCTTCACTCCTCTTCTTCACTCCTCTCTTTTCCACTTACCTCCTTTCAACTCAACTCCTCTCAACTTTTCTCCTCTCCTCTTTCTCTCCCCACAATTCCTATCTTCTTCACTCCTCTCTATTCCACTTCTCTCTTCTCCTCTCAACTCAACTCTTCTGAATTTCTCTCCTCTCAAAGTCTCTCCTCCCCTCTTTCTCTCCTCACAATTCTTCTCTTCTCCACTCCTCTTTTCTTCTATTACTTCCTCTCAGTGCCTCTCCTCTCTCTTTCCTCACAATTCCTCTTTTCTCCACTCCTCTCTTCTCGACTCCTCTACTCTCCTCTTACCTCCTCTCAATTCCTCTCCTCTCCTCTCCTCTCCTCACAATTCCTCTTTTCTTCACTCCTCTCTTCTCTACTACTCTCTTCTTTACTCCTCTTTTCTTTTCTTACCTCCTCTCAACTCCTCTCCTCTCAACACCTCTCCACCCAAATCCTCTTAACTTCTTTCTTCTCAATTCCTCTCTTCTTCTCTCAAATCCTCTGATCTCCAGCTCCTCTCCTTTTTTGTCTGTTTTCTTTATTTAGTTTTGTTTGGTTTCTCCTTTGTTTCATTTTACTGTGTTTAGTCTTCTTTTGTTTTATCCATTTTACCATTGTTTTCCTACTGTTTTCTCTTTTTTTTTTTATTTAGTTTCATCTGTTTCCTTTAATCTTCTCTTCTGCTTTTTTGGTAATTGTTGTTTTTCTCTTTCGCTTTGATTTTCTTTATTTTATCTGCTCTCTCTTCTTTGCTGATGTTTTTGTTATGCACTTCATTCTTATTTCATGCTCGAATAATTGATTTCACATCTTAACAGCGATACGATTTTGATTTGTGCTGAAGCGTGTCTCAGGGATGTTTAAACACCGGCCTCAGGAGTCAACAGGAGTAGTGCTGATTTTAACATCCACCAGCTCTCACTACTGTTCTTCTCCCTCTGACTGAGTGAAAGTGGCCTTCTGTGTCCTGGTTCCTGATCCGCGCTTTCAATTCAGACCCATCACGCTCACGACTGTAAACGAAGACACGCAAAAAGAACAAAAACACCATTAATGACATCTTTAATTGTATTGGGGAGGAAAATGCACAAGTTTTACAATTTATGCTAAAATATATCAATATATATATATATATATATACTTTTATTTACTTTCACTTTAATTCATGTTTGTATGTTATCTGTACTGGTGTATTGCATAAAAGCGTTTTTCTTTTTCTTCTTAAACTTCTGCATTTAGAAAATTTATATATGACAATATGCATTAAAAAGAATTCTAAGAAAGTCGACGTGTTTTTTTACGTAAAAAAAAAAAGGAACATAAAAAGAGAAAAGGATATATTGTAAGAAGGTTGTGGATACAAATTCCTCCAGTAGATGGCTCTCCAGGTCTAGAGTGATAGGAGAAAAAAAACGGGAAAATATTTATGAAATTGATAGTGTTTAGGGAAAATTAATTCATCAATAATTTGCATAGTTGTATGCAATAAGACATAGAATAAATCTTTATTGCTACTACAATATATATTGCAATACAATACAAAAATCATACATTGTTTTATAATAAATGGCAGGAGACAAATGTGCTGTTACAGGAAAATAATATCGATTTCAGACTTTCCACCATGTCGATAATAACGCTTTACTGTCCTCTTGTTCAGAAAATGCACGTGAAGAGAGAGGAGTGCACCGCTAACGCAGGAAGTGATGAGGAGTCTTAGGAGTTTTAGTAGACAAACAGGAAGACAGAGAAGACAGGGGTCTTGAGGTATGAGAACAGGTATGTGCTTTTGAGGGACGTTCTTGAGAGTTCAGTAAGTGTTGAACAGGCTTGTTAAAATGGAAACTATCTCCTCCTTAATTATATAGAGAGAGAGATTGCAGATGATCTACCTAAGGTTTTCGGTTGTTTTCCGTATGCACTTTTCCACACAGCTCACACAAAATACTAACGTGAAGCAATATGCTAGATCAAGGTGAATCACATGAGCATCAAGTTTGAACCTCAACCACGACCTACTACAACGTCAAGGTGAGTCACATGGTCATCAAACTTTAACCTTGGCCATGACCAACCACAACTTCCTGAAAATAAAAGTCACATGGTCATCAAACTTTAACCTTGGCCATGACCAACCACAACTTCTTGAAAATAAAAGTCACATGGACATCAACCAAGGTTAATCCTTCAACCCTTGGAGTCACATGGGCATCAACTTTTAACCTTGAACAAAACCAACCACAACTGCCTCAAAATAAGTCACATGAGGATCAACCTTTGACCTTGGCCATGATCAACCAGAACGTTCCCAAGATGAGTCACACGGGCATCAAACTTTAGCCTTGGCCATAACCAACCAAAACTTCCTGAAAATAAAAGTCACACTGGCATAAACATTTAACATTGGCTATGACTTATCACAACTTCCTGAAAATAAAAGTCACATAGGCATCAACCTTTAAGCTAAACCATCCCCAACCACAACTTCCTGAGTATTAACTTTTAGCCTTGAAAGTTTAGCCTTGACCACCTACAACATCCTCAAGGTGAGACAAATGGGCACAAACTTAACAATGCTAACAATGTTATGTGGTAACTTTTTGCTATATAATAAAAAAAGAATATCAGAGTTTCTGGGTGAAGAGTAACTCTGAGTAAACTTTACTTGAGACTTAGCAACAGTTGCTAACAGTGTATCATTTTCAAGTTTAAACAATTCATGAAACCTGAAACCTGGGGGGAAAAATCTTGACTAAATCTCCACATAAATATGTATAAGTGGCACTTATTTTCCAACAATGCCCTATTTTTTTGTGAAAACATAATAAGCAAAAAAAAATAAACATTTTGCATTAAAATGTATTACTGTACACTTTAACATCACTTCATCTGATTCGTGTCTGTTGAAATTTTTAATTAGAATTTTTAATTTCCCATTGTAATATCTCCCTGGGTAAAAAAGTATCGTGACATCGTTTATCATGATATCAAAAATTATCATTTTATCGCCCAGCCTTTTACAAATCTGCTCATGAGAAAATATAATGCTGCTGTACAAACAATTGCATCAGAGAAAATTCCTACTCTAGAGGACGAGAGGACTTCGTGGCTCACTCGTGTTAATCCCAGTTATAATAAATCCAACAATATTATTATACAAAAATCACATACTGTATACGAACGTTCTATATTATTAAATATGGGATGTTATTATTTGCACAGAAATAAACACACCCATTTTTTTAAAAGTCCACCAGAGGGCAGCATTGGCCTAGAAATGGTACTCTATAACCTGTGTATTAAATTGACCTTCCTGCCTGTTTACATGCTAAGCGAAGGCAATTGTGCACGTTGTACGTGTTTTATCTGTTGATGCGGATAAAAAAAAAGCACAATAGGCTTCAGAATTGTAAATAACACAAAATAAATGAGTTTACTTTATAGAATTGTCCAGCCACACCAAGCTGCCGCTTCTTGGCCCCTGAACAAGGCCCTTAACCCCATAGATGCTCAGTTATATCAATGAGTAGTATCAAATCCATCTATCTATATATGAATAAATAAATGAATGAATGAATGGAGTTATTTGATTTGAGTTCCATCCCCCCCCCTTCTAAAGCGATAAAACACACAGGTGCGAGGTGAGCTCGGTCTTGGCAAACCATGCGAATTTCAATTGCAGCTCAGCCTGAGTCGCTAAAAAGGCTCCCTACCTTGGCTCCTGGCTGACAGGTGTAAGATTAACTTTGTTAGGCGCGGGGGCTCGTCCGTGCGCGACAAATTAAATTAATGGAACAAATTTCCCCCGTAATTAAGATAAAAATTCGTGTCAGCTATAACCTTGCTGAGCGCTAATTATGTACAAATGATTTATCATCTGTTTCGGCCGGAATATTAATCTTCGCCTCTTCTCCCGGTGTTAAGAGATGAGGCTTGATTAACACTGACAGTTTTCGGTAAAGGGAAGAAGGCAGCAGCACAGCCAGGCTGCTGAAGGAGCGCCTCCTTAGTTCAAGCCTCACTCAATTAGCAGCAAGCGCATGTGCAGGCAAGCAGAACCTTTCCGCGGTGACTAAATACCCGAGCTTTCACACACAGGCACTTTACAAAATCGTTGTCGGTCGCCGGGGCTCTCACATGCAAACGCGGTGGAAGAAAGCGAAGAAGTTAATAAATATTTTTTCAAAACTGCTGAAATTTTGGCGATCAGGGTGGGATGCAAAAATAATGGGAACTCAGAATGGAACACTGTAAGTCATGTTTTCGGTTACAGGAAACAAGACCACAATGGCGCATTAACACCAGAAACACAACTTTCAAAACATCCGACACACCATCCTTTTTGCTTCCAAGCTATAAAATCTTTGGTCCTGAATGTTATAAAGCTGTGACACTGGAGACCCCTTTCTTCGGAATATTTCATCAACCAATTTTACGTTTTTTTTTATTGTTTGCCTTAAAAGTACCTAAATAAACAGGTATACTGAGTACTGGTTTTAAACCTTGCAGTTGGAACTACTGCACTGCCGTTGCACCTTCTGACCAATCAGAATCGAGTATTCAATAACGCTTACTACACATTGTTAGCTTCCGAAGTACACAAACAAGGATGGTGGCATTCATGCGACACCAGAGTGTCCTGAACCCTTATTTTTTGGAAACAGATTTCTGGTAAATTTGGGCAAAATTTGAAAGCTGTGTTTGAGCCAAAGAACTAATCCCCCTGGTCCTCTTGGAAAAGGTAATCTCTGTCTGGGCACCGGGTGTCAAAGCTCTCCTAGTAATGGGATCAGTTCAACTTGCTTCCTGTTTCAAGTTGTAATGGCCAACGGAGGAGATTGAACACTTGACTGATCTATAAACCCAGACTCTAGTGCTGTAATTTCACCCCAGTGGTGCTAAATCTGGTTCACAGGTCTTCCTGCATGAAAACATGCCAAGCATCTAAAATGCATTGTTCCTCAACACATGCATGGTGTCAGTGAGTTCCATTTTGCAAGCCTGCATGAGCAAAAATGACATAAAGAATTGCTAAATCAGTCCACAGTTCCGGAAGGCGTCCTAGCGAACACAAACCCTTGCTCAAGTATACCAAGCAAGATGTTTTGTACGTTTATACGAGCAGGATCAGTCTGAACGATGTCCCGAGCATACCTGTCGGTGTGCAATATTAGCAAAGAAATCAGCGAATCACTAAACTGTATAGGCCGAGAAACTGGTTCAGTGATTTTGGACTCACTTCCTTTG
>NC_139593.1:20266306-20333806 GCF_946808225.1 Silurus aristotelis
CGTGACATTGGGATTGGAGCGCGGTGTTGATGATGAGGCTTCAGTGTCGGTGAAGGTCGTGAGTGAGACTCTGTATTAGCATGTCAAGGCTTCGCGCAGGTTTTCTTCTCCTCTCTCGCCTTTAAACAATGCCGAAACGCTGAGCTGCCTGGCGGACACACACCGCACTCGACGCGGAGATAAATGTTAAGTGGCTGGCTTCGTGGCGCGGTAATGAACACGCCACGTCTGGGAGGCCGACACACTCACAGCGCACTAATTACAATTCTTTATCAACCTGAGCCCACGCCACGCGCGCTGCAAGAAAAGCAGGCCTTGTTTTGTTTTTTTCCCTTTTCTTCTTTTTCTTTTTTTTTTTCCCTTATACGCGTAATTACCCTTGTCCTGTTTAACCACACAACAAATCTGTAGCCTGCAGGGTGTTAATTACGTGTAGCTTTTATTTTTCTCAAACTCGTTTTTTAGCAATCCGACAATTAATAACGAGCCAATGACGGCTTTACAAACGTTCACAATATTGGAACAAACACAGCAGCAGGAGAAAAAAGCAGCAATTTTCTGAAAAACACAAAAAAAGGGATAAAGGGATCTTTTTTTTTTTCTTTTTCTTTTTTGCTGCTATATTTCGAATAAAAGCTTTCTAAATCAATAAAATAAGATTAAAAATGTAAAAAAAATTAAAGGTAAAAATGACTTCATTAACGCACAGTTGAAATCCAAAGGAAATAACAAAATAATGTATATAAATTTGAGTAAGTTAAAAAATAAATTTGACATTGAAAATACATCTTCAGCTGATTTAATGCAATTTATTATGGGCGAAATAATGGCTTCCATATTTACATTAAAAACACGTCATCATTTATAGTATTTTAGGCTGTATTGAAAGAAAAAGTCATACATTTCAAATGTTTTGAAAAGAAATCTCTGAATGTGAATCTCTGTGATTTACTTTTGAATCTAAAGAGCAACGTCTAGACCTCTTTTTTTTTATTATTTGGGGGGGGGGGGGGACTACAATCCGAAAGATAAAGAAATTAATAAAATAATTGAAAAATAAAAAAACAACGTGTAAGAAAATTCCAGTTCAGATATTTATAAAACTTATATCCATATAAATGAAGAATTTGAATTAATCAATGTAATAATTCTCCATTATATAAGTATAAATCTTTCTTTGTTTAGATGACACCTTTTTCACCTTTTTGCTAACCGATTTGACTCCCAAATAAAAATTTACAAAAAACAATAAATACATGTTTCTCAAGATTTCCAGCAGGTGGCGCCAAATCACCTGATCACTGCATCAACATCTGCAGTGATTTTTTCTTTTTTTGTTTGTTTGCTCAAAACAAACAAACAAATAAAAAACAAGCACAAAAGTACAAAAAAAAATATATATATATTTCTTTAAATCTGGCAACTATATTGTTGACATGAGTCCATTAAGACACAATGGCCGCTGTTATTAAATCCTGATAACACAAAGAACGTGTTATAATGGCTGTAGTGATGAACGAAAACAAGCAGAAATGTGGTGGAAACTTGACCGGCATTTAATTCAGAGCAAACAAATGCATGCATGCATATTTAAAGATTAATTATAAGATATTATTAATAGTATTATGTTTTCAAACAAGTTTATTAGCTCATCATGCAGTAGTGTGAAAATGCCTTTTAAAACATTGTGTGTTAATAGTGTACATTATGTCTTGAATACAGAATTAGTATTTTTGTGGCGTAAATGTTGGCCCCCCTGTTCACAAGACATTCCTCCAGATGACCTTCAGTGTCTTCAGACAAACCTTGGGGGAAAAAAAATTACATCATACAAAAATTTTATTTATTTATTTGTTTATTGTTTTCCCTGTATTTTTTCCATTTTATTCTTATAACTTGAAATAAAAATCGATAATTCAGACAAATAAACAAATTCTGAATGATCAACTTCAATGAAAAATGACACAATTGTTAAAGAAAATTTGTATCATGTAACTAAGTTACAAATCGTATTGCAAACAACATATATTTGTAAATCAGGGAAATAAAAATCAAAGACTTTTGTCCAAATAAGCGATTAACGCAGGTATTGTGTTTAAAAGCGTCTTTTCGCTCGGGTTTATTCCGAGCTTTAAACCTGACAATAAAAGGGTTGTGACCCGACAGCGGATTTCACAGCGGCACTGAAAACACACTCGTCCTTTAACCCGTCATGTTCTGTTCACTACTTACGCATGACTCTCATTGACCCTGGGCTTTTCTTCGCCTTTTTGCAGTACAACATGCAAAATATAAACCACAGCAAGATATCTACATCAGATATCTACATAATTACTGACTGACTGATTTAATTTAATGTTTCATCCATGAAAAAGTTTCGGAATTGGGTGAGATGTTGAGTGAAAGTGTTCATACGATTAAAAAAAATATTCATTATTAAAATTGTTCGACATTTGAATATGACCAAGCAGTTTGAATATGGTGGCAATGTGCTGTAAGGCATCTTTATAAAGAGGAGACGAAGAAAGAGGCTTTAATTCGTCACATATACACTGTAGCAATGGTGAAATTCTTTCTTTACCTTGTATCCTAGCTTCGGGTTAAGGGCCTCACTCAAGGGCCACAATGATGGCATCTGACCTTCCAAACACCAACCCGGAGCTTTAACCATTAAACCACTTAACAGCTACACATTTTATACAGGTCAAATATTATTTCCTTTATATATATATATATATATAAAAAACTCATTTTTGTAGTTTTGAATCTTTAGTTTTAACCTGTTTGTCCTTTAATACTGTCAAACCTTCTGTCATAGAAAATGAATCAAACTGTACAGACTGTAACGTACCTTTAAGGTCTTTTATAATTAAAAAGTCGTTCCACCACATCCCCTATATATCATCATACGCATTATTACCTATTCATCATATATTCTATATCTATACTTAATGTTACAACTATACTATTTTTAACAAAAGTATTGGGACACCTGACTTTTCCAGCCACATGTGATTTTTGCCCAAACTGTTACCATGCAGTTGGAGGCACACAGGACTTCTTCGGACGTCTTCGGTAGCATGAAAGTTTCCCTTTCGCTTGGAACTAGAAGATTCAACCCTGTTCCAGCATGACAATGTCGCTGTGAACATACCCGAATGTAGTCCCCAATGTGGAAGTTGTTCCACTAGAATTTGTGGAGATTGTGCTCATTCAGCCAGAAGGGTATTAGTAAAGGTACTGATGTAGGTGAGAAGGCGAGGAGGCCTGGGGTGCATGCAGCGTTCACATTCATTGTTCAGTAGGATTGGAGCTCTACAGCAGGAGATCTTCCACTTAACTCATAGAAAGCATATCTTCATGGAGATGGCTTTGTGCACAGGGACTTTGTAATGCTGGAACAGGTTTTCCTAGTTCGAGTGAACAGGAAATATCATTCCACCGCATCCAATAACAGTTTGAGGAAGAGAAAAAGAAAATATGGCCAGGTGTCAAATACATTTGTCTAAAACTTTATTAAAATCAAGCAAATTCATGATGAGGTTTGTTCCGATGTGTCAAGTCGAAACCGTAGATCGAAATCGTCGCTTCGGTTTTAACAAACACAACAAAACGCTCCTTTCTGAAGCTCGAACCTGAAAAGTAAACGACGTGTGAGCGTGCGTTTGGCAGAACAATGCTCCCGGTCACACACGAGGAAGCTGAGCAGTGTAGCATGGCCGCTCCAGGAGGCCCAGTGGCCCACAGAATCACTGATTTATCACACAAACAGATGCCATGCAAAAAAAAAAAAAAAGAAAAAAAAACACAGACACCCCAGACAAAAAAAAAGATGTTTCTTTTTGCTTTGCTTTTTATTTTGTATGTAACCCTAAAAAGGCAAAAAAAAAAAAAATTCTAATTGGACTGAAATTCAGTTTTTTTTGTTTGTTTTTTTGTCAGAAAGCAATTTTTCTGTAACTTTAAACAAATATAATATTTAAAAATAACTTTGTTTATATAATTGTAATATAATAATTCCAATTAATAATATATTTAGCACTTTATGATAAAAAAAATCATGTTGGAAATGATGTGAAAATATGAACAAATTATTCATAACTATTATATCTACAACTATTAATATTATTATATCTTCCAATTATTACAAAGAAATCCTAATGGTTTTATATTTTTTTTTTTACCCAGTACTGTGTATTTGTAGGATTAGGATAGCAAAGCCGAACAGCTGCAGCAAAGTCGATCAAACACAGAGCGTATCTTCTCTACACTACACCACACTACACCACACCACGCTACACTACACAGGACGGGCGAGACGGGAATGAGACGGCTACGAGACAATGACTGGATTCAGGCCTGGAACATATGGCTTTGTCATTAGAATGTGATTTGCAGCATTGACATCCATATAACCTCCATGATGCCACAGTCGTGGAGGTCCAACAAAGAGGACGGATCAAAAAAAAAAATAAAAAAAATCCAGAAGTCTAGTAGAACATCTAGGCGAGAACTGAAGATAATGCAAACCACCCCTGATTCCAGACCTCCTAGATTCTCATTAAAGCCTTTAGTGTACAAGCCGAGTCTGCTATAACCTGATGGCAAGTTACGTTCAGTAAACGTGTCCACTCTGTAGGGAGCAGTCTCATCTCGTAAACCACCTATTAGGAGGTGAAAAAAACCTGATGCACCAAAGCCAACGCTGGAGGTGCTAAGCTGTTTCTTGACCGATTGATACTGCGCATATTATAACCATTTCTACCAATAGAGTCCAGGCTACTTGTTTCTTATTAGCAAATCATCATGCATTTGTTCCTTTTCTCAGCACCCTTTTGTGCAGGTATTTAGAATATGCGCCATCTGCAGTGCGCAACTTCATCATTTTTTAAAGCCTGATCCATGCATTAGAAGTGATTTGCACTTACAGCTTGGACTGGTTTTAACATAGTTAAGCAATGGTGACCAAGGTTGCCAGGTCTTTATCCACGCTACCTGAAACTATAGCAAAAAGTTGAAAACACAGTTCACTGTGGTGCGCACGCATTTCTAAACCATGCAGTATTCTTTTCCTCTATTCTATACAGTACACAATCCGTGTTTCCGTATCTAGTCTTTACATTAGAAATGGTTCTGTACATCTACTGTACATCTGCATTTACGCATAGTTCGCTGGAGAGTACCGAGTACCAACCCCGGTGCCGCCCTGAATAAAGAAAACCCCACCAGCGTTTTTCTTTTTTCCCCTGCAATCTTGAAACCCTGGCAACCCTGATCAGCATATTGTCAGCACTGTAGTTCAGCAGTGGCATTTTAAGAGGGCCGAGATTTGAACTCGTGACCTTCCGAGCAGAATTCCAACATCTTAACCACTGTGCCACCGCTTCCTGCATCCCAATTACATTTTAATTGATTGAAAAAGGAGTTTTTATCTGTTTCTAGTTACACCGAGGAATGTCTATGAGGCAAGGAGGTTTCTCTTCTCACTCATAGCTAGTGATTCTTTGTCTCATCAGCTGATTGGTTTCCTCTGACAATGGCCACTTTTTTTTACGACTTGAGTGTAATTGTGAATTTTTTTTCCCGTTGTTAATGTGGGTAAAGATTTTTTGATGTAAACTCCATCATAATTATTTCTCGGTCTAACCAAAGAAAGGCCTTGTGCAGGCGTGGGTGTCCTCACAATGCAGGTTAATGTAAAGTGTGTGTGTGTGTGTGTGTGTGTGTGTGTGTGTGTGTGTGTCATGGAGGGTTATCTCTGTAATGCCACCACCCACGGATGCGAGTCCTCGACAAGCAGAGCTGTTTAACCCTTTAACCTGTTTCCCGGGAGCAAATTAGAAAGAAACCAAACGCTTCTGTTACAAAATAATAAAAAAAAAACAGGTTTGTGTAATTAATAATAAAACGCCGTCTTGTGCTTTTAAACAATTTATCATCCCCGTAATGACTGAACAATGTTTGAAGAAAAATGGACGGAAGAACAAAACGAGCGAGTTTGTCCCTTAGACGTTCGACTGTTCAACTGTTAACACATAAAATAAAAAAGTTGACGGATGAAAAATAGTAAAAATTGTGAATTTATAACCTGTAGATTTCGAAGAACGAAACAGTCCACACAATTACTCCTCTACCTCCACAACACAATTTTGTAACCCTACACAATATACATAGCTGTAAAAGGATAAAAAAATTGCGATCATAAATGTTGCAATTATATTTGCAGTGTACGAAAAATGCAAACTAAAGTTTTGTTATAAAAAAATTCCCAAAAGTTCAAAACTTTTTTTCTTTTTGATTAATAAATTTAAGAAGGTCACATAATTGTTTTTATTTTATATTTTTTTTAAACCCTGAAAATGTACATGATGATGTCAAAAGTATTGGGACACTCAACCGGTTTTCCAGCCATACGTGGTTTCACGTTTTAGGAGGCACACTATTGTATAAAATGCCTTTGGATGCTGTAGATTGAAATATTCCCTGCTCCATGAAGATATGCTTTCCATGGGTTGGAAAAGCGTGGAAGATCTCCTTCTCTGGAGCTCCATCCCTGTTGAACCCCTTTGGGAGGAATGTGAACCACAGTCCAGACCTCCTCTTTACATTACTCTTTACTTTATTAAGGCTGAATGAGCACAAATCTCCACAAAATCTAGTGGAACATCTTCCCAGAAGAGTGGAGCTTCTTATAATAGTGTAAAGTGTGGAATGGGATGTTCAAAAGGAGCAATCTTATGGTCCACAAGCTGAAAGGGTGCCAATTCATTGCTGCGTATGCTTATGTTGTGTCTTAGTATATAAATAAAAATGTTTTTGTAGCAAAAGCGACTCAGGTCACACTCTCTAGGCTTTTTTTTTTTTATATTGTTTTGTGATCAGCCGCCGTTTTATTAAATGCATATCATTAAGTAGTTTATTTGCTGATGGCCAACGGTGAAGAAACGATTCCCAAGCGCATGAATGTTTAATGCGTGTAATATCTACGCCGTAAAATAATTGCCGGCTTATTACGTCTCGGCGACAAATTAATTCTGTATGCATTGTGTGTGTGTAAATAAATTAAATAAATGGACTGGCGTGTGGGTGTGTGTGTGTGTGTGTGTGTGTGTGTGTGTGTGTGTGTGTGTGTGTGTGTGTGTGTGTTCCTCTCCATGGGGTTTTATCTCTAAGCCAGTGATCAGAGAGTTTATCTGTCTAATTACATCGCAGGTCTAGCCTTAAGAGGCCCGAGCTCTGGAGAGGGAAACCAAGTGTGTGGGGGTGTGTGTGTGTGTGTGTGTGTGTGTGTGTGTGTGTGTGTGTGTGTGTGTGCGCTCCCACAACCATGCCAAAAGCCATCCTTTTCACCTTCGTATCAGGACCCCTGTGTAAGGGAAATTGGGGCCCCGATTCACATGTACACAGCGAGATAAAATTCAAAACGAAGAAATGAATAAAAGAACGAAAGAAAGAAAAGGATTATCGGTTCATTCCCGAACTGCGGTTCAATTTCTGTCTCGGTTGCGGCGACTCTCACGCCGTTATTTTGATATTCATTAGATTGTGGCTTCATTTCTTTTCTCTTTTTTTTTCTTCAGAGCTCGGATTATAACATAACTGCTTATGGACACCTGAGCATAGGATTGTGCTTCTTTTTAAGCCATTTCACATTGAGTCCCAGTTTCCTGTTATGGTAAACTCCACTCTTCTGGGAAGATGTTCCACTAGGTCTTTGCTTCAAATTGTGATGTAGGTGAGGAGATCTGAGGTGCACTCAGCATACGCGTTGATCCCAGTACGGTTGGAGCTTTCAGTAGTGTGAGATCTTTCACTCCAAACCATGGAAAGTATATCTTCACGGAGCTTTGTGCATTGTCATGCTGGAACAGGTTTGGGTCTCCTAGTTCATGCGAAGGGAAAATTTCATGCTACCAAACTGTGACCCGAAAACTGAAGGCACACAATTGTATTGGACGTCTTTGGCTGTGGTATAATAGAATTTTGCGTTCACTTGAACTTGGAAACCCAAACCTACTCCAGCATGGCAATGCCCCCATGCACAAAGTGAGCTCCTTGAAGATCTGGTTTAAATGGTTTGGAGAGGAAGCTCTTGCTGCTATAGAGCTCTGATTTTAAACCTACTGAACACCTTTGGCATAAATGTGAATGCTGACTGCACCCCAGGTCTCCTCACCTGCATCAGTACCTGCCTTTACTACCACCCTTGTGGCTGATAAACACAAATGTCCACAACCACACTCCAAAATCTTGTCGAACATCTTCCCAGAAGAGTGGAGGGAATTATAAGAGCAAATTGGGACTAAATGTAGAATGCGATGCTCAAAAAGCACATACCAAACGGATGACCAGGTGTCCGCAAACTTTTGGTTATATAGTGTGTGTGTGTGTGTGTCAAACCCTTCAGTCAGAGTTTATCTGCAGTCGTGCGTGCACACACACACACACACACACACACACACACACACACACACACACACACACAATCCTTGCTCTAATACCGTGACTCTAACTGTATTGAAAAGTTCATGGAGAGATACAATGATAACAGTAAGGGCATCTCTCTCTGTTTCTCTCTCTTTTTCTCTCTCTCTCTATCACATGAATTCCCTCGCTCTTTACAGCCACAGATATAATGGATTTGTGCAGTCTCATAGAAAATGGCTTTGAAAACACGCACAATTAGGAGAAGCCCTGAACATCAGCGTAATCAAGAATGGATTAAAAAAATTTTTATTTATTTATATTTTATTTATTTACGTGAGGCCCCAATCATCAGCATATTTGCGTGTATAAAAATATATATTAGGTTTTTTATTATTTTAAAATATTGGATTGTTTTTTTTTTTTTTTTTTTCTGTAAATTAAAAGATTAACTTTGTTTGACTTATAAAAAAAAAAAGCCCATATATATCTAATCTATATACACACTATATTTAGTTTGTTTTAAATGAACATTTTCCTTTAAAAGAAGAAAAAAAGAGATCCTTTCCACTGCGATGTACATGCTTTTATTTATTTATTTATGTATTTGTTTGTTTGTTTAATGTTTGTACATTTTAGAAAAAGAGCACTTATAGACAATACAAGATTTCAAGCTAAAGAAAAAAAAAAGACGAGAAAAGAATACAGGATGTCGTTCACACATGCCATTTCATAGTCATGTTCCGAATTATTGCCAGGCCTTGCTTTGAAAGTGCAAACTCAGCCGTGAATATTGCATTCCTGATAATACCCTGCACACACACACACACACACACACACACACACACACACACACACACACACACACACGCACACACACGCATGCGTAGCACGAAGATACACACCGAATCCGACATACTTTGCAGTTTTATTGCTCGATGCATAATCTCTTATTTACTGGCCCATCGAGGCGTGACCTCCACAGGCCGACGCTCTCTGACTGACAGGCTGCAGCGCCTTTTACCCACAATGCACCGGGCCGATCGAGAGCGTACAGCTGTCTCCACTGTTAACTTCTCACTTTCAGCTCTGAGCTGCGACTCAACACTTTACACCTTTATAACACTCCGAGCCCATTGAGTTCACCTGCAGGAGGGAATATATATATATATACTACACACACACACACACACACACACAGTGTGCTCACGTCTCATTTTATAGTTTTATTCTTTGTTGTTTTTTAATGCTAATTGATGTCCTTGGTTTATAAGAAGAACAAGAACAGCAACAACAACAACAAACTATTAATGCTAATAATTATGATTATGATTATTATTATTATTTTGTTTTTGCAGTTATTGTTATTTTTCTAGCAGTAGAACTTGTTGGTGTTATTGTTGATAGTAGTAGTGTGGAGAGTATTCTTCTTCTTCTTCTTCTTCTTCTTCTTCTTCTTCTTCTTCTTTTTTGTTGTAGTAGTATGAGGAGGTAAAGGAGTATTTTTCTACTTTTCTTCTTATTTTTTTCTTCTTTATAATGATAGTAGTAGAAGGGAAAGGATGGAGAAAAGGGGAGAATTCTTTATCTTTTTTTTGTTACTAGTTACTTGTAGTAGGATGAACATTTTTCTTTTACTTCTTCTTATTATTAGGAGTATTCGCCTTCCTCTTCTTCTTCTTCTTCTTCTTCTTTCTCTTAGTGGTAGCAGTATTAGGAGGAGGAGAAGGAGGAGGAGGATTCTTACTGCTTATTATTATTATTAGTAGTAGTGGAAGTAGTATGAGGGAGAAATTATCAGTCTCTTTTTACTTTTTTTCATCTTCTTGGTCATAGTAGGAGGGAGAGAGTATTGTGCTTATTATTATTAGTTGTAGTAGTTATAGTAGTAGATTTAGTAGTAGTTTTTTATTATTTTTGTATTAGTAATGAATGTAATAAGTGTATTAGTAGTAGCAATAGTAGAAGTTGTATGAGAAAAAATTATCATCTTAGTAGTTTCCTTTTATTATTATTATTATTATTATTATTATTATTATTATTATTATTATTATTATTATAGTAGAATGAGAAGAGCAGAGAAGTAGTATTTGTATGAGAAATATAATTTTTATTAGTAGTAGTAGTAGGGTGGAAGAGGAGGAGGATTTGTATCTTTTTCTTCTTTTTCTTACATGATCATTATTGTTATTATAAGTAATATTATTAGTGGTACTAACTGTTGTTGATATATTACATTTTTTTGCCCGCAATTATTATAATGATTATTTCTACCATACCGTCTTTAAAACTAACACACATTTCTCGCCGGAACGTGACCATCGTTCCTACAAAATATCTCGTGCGTTTTGTTTTTTCTCCACGTATCAGTCTGCACGTTTTTGTTTTTTTTTCGTTTTTTTTTTCTCCGCCGCTCTCCAAGAGCCATTATATGCTCTCAGAAGTGTCCGAACGAGACGCTGCACTTCCTGATACAGAAATGTGAAATTGATTTAGTCTCAGGGCGTGATACAGGAACATAGCCTTCCTCTGTTCAGTGTACTCAATGAGATTATACACACACACACACACACACACACACAGGCGTTATCTGACCTCTCGCATCACGGCTAATCCGGCTCAGCTTCACCTAATGATGCCACTTGTGCCGTGCCCAAGTCCATAAATCGCATCCCATTAAAATGCAAATCCACCCTCCTCTTTGCCTGGAGTGCACCGACACACACACACACACACACACACACACACACACACACACACACACACACACACAAAACCAGGAGTCAAACCTATCCTCCATCTCCCCCTCCCCTTCTCCCAACCATGCCATCTCTCTTTCTCTCTTTCTGTCTCTGTCTCCTCCTCGCCCCCTCCTCACCTCCATCCCTGATAACCGATGCTCTGATTATCATTCCGCTGCCACATTGCGGATGAAATAAGGCCCGAGTGAAGAAGGGATAAAAGGAGTCACGTTGGAGGGAGGGAGGGATGGTGAAAGAGAGAAAGAGAAAATCATTTTCAGCAGACGTATACATTTTTTTCTGTTGTTGTCAGGAAATGAACAAACGCTTATCAACGTAACGAGAGAGAGAGAGAGAGAGAGAGAGAGAGAGAGATCTGTGCAATCTGCGCTCCAGCTTTCTCCATGCTAATACACGAACTCTTCTTTTTTCAGCAGGAAATTAATTTCTCCCTCCAACACCAACACCGGCATGAACACGTCCTCTTCCAATCCCCCCCCCCCCCCCGTTCTTTATTCAGTCTGTTCTCAGGATTAAAAGTATATACCCCTCTGTGTATGAGTCGCATCCCTGATCTCTATAAGCCCCGACTGCAAGATTTATTTCCCTGATCGCTTCTCTCTATTCTCTCGTCACACACTTCATTTGAGCTTCTGGACAACCGAGGTGAAAAAAAATCAAGCAGTGAGGATTCTTGTTTTTTTTGTTTGTTTGTTTGTTTTTTACGATGTAATAAAGTTGTACATTTCTGCAGTTCACAAGGGAAGAAACACAGTGTGTGGAAAATAATCAACGACTCTAGATGAAAGTATTTTTGTTTCTTCTATTAAAGAGCGATTTGTGAAACAATTTCAAGGATTTGTTGAGTGAAGAATGCAGTGTGGTGATTTTTATCCATTTATAGCTACATCAAGTAATTATTCCATAATGTATCAGTGTGGAGATTTACTTCGATCGAACTAATATATAAATGTACAAATGTTCCACATTTTTATTGCAAAATCCTCCCTTACCCATAGATGGATGGGTGGATGGGTGGATGGATGGATGGATGGGTGGATGGATGGATGGATAGATAGATTGATAGATGGATAGATTGATTGATTGATTGTCATTGCATTGTACAGGTACACAGCAACGAAATGCAGTTTGGCATCTACCAGAAGTGCAAAATGTAGCAATAGTGCAGATAAATAAGTAGCATATTTACAGCATGTGATATATATGTAAGTATATGTACAGTAAATAAATATAAAAGCTGTAGCAGTGCAGAGATGTGTGGAGATCGTTAAGAAGTACAGATAAATGGTTCTAAGGCAATGGCATTGAAGAGGAAATGTGCAGAAGTGGAAGGTTATAAGATTATGGCATTTAAAAAATGTGCAAGCTGAATAAACGAGTTTACTATATATATATATATATATATATATATATATATATATATATATATATATATATATATACTCATACACACTATATACACATAAAGACATAAAGATGCATATAGATAAAAATAGTGCAGATGTAATGAGCAGTAAAAAAAGATATACTAGGTAATATGTACATATATAGTACAAAGGTTATATACAGTGTTTTGTTTGTTAGTGATCTAGCGGTGTAGTGTAGAGTTCAGTAGTGTGATGGCTTAACATACTTGGCATCCAGACAGTTCTCCAAACATTCAGGTGTTCTTCACTAGTTGGAGATTTCTTTCCAGTTCATCCCAGAGCAGTTCAATAAGAATTGGGCTGCGGTGACTGGGCAGGTCATTCCATAATTGATATCACTCCAGATGTCTTACAGAGCTCGTACGTACGCTTCGGCTTATCATCATCTTGTATGGTGAAGTCGGGTTTCAATGAGCCGCAGTCCAGATGGAATTGCAGATGGCTGCTAACATCTTCTCTCCTGTCCTTACACAGAGAACTCCAGAGAACTTTTATTCCACTCATTCACTGTCCAATTCTTGTATGTTTTTATATAGAAACAAAAAGAACATGCATGTGTATGAAAAAACATAGATTTTAACAGGCTCTGTATTTAAAAACAGAGTGTTACTAAAACGTTGTGCAAATCATACGTGTCGAACTTCAAACTAACACAGTTGGGTTTTTTTTCCTCTTCTACCGCAGCGATTTGACAATATTTTAAAACGTCTGGCATACTTTAAATTAAGGCACAAAGAATGATTTTGTTTGCAGTCACATTTTAAATTCCGCAAAACAACCAGCAGCTCTCATCATCTAGAAACGAAGCGCTGACACTGGAGACTGCTTTAAACCCTAACACGTTACACACGTACGTTTATCTACTGTCCAGTAGGCAAATTTCACTATAACACTAACACCTTAAATCCTTTTGACCAATCAGACATGAGTATTCGATGGCAGTTTGCTAGCAATAGATAGCAATTTCATTTATATAATGAATATTATATACAGTATAATAGTATATGCTAGCAACATAAACAAAAAAAACAACAAATGGTGTGGGTGTCGCTCCATTCGAAAGAAAACGGTTGGTTTTTGTTTATTTCCCTGGCCAAAGACGATAAGGCCGCCTCGGAACGCCACGTCAAAGCGGGAAGATGCATCGGAAAGCGATGTAGGGTTTGACGGAAAAAAAGCTACAGACAAAACCTTTCCAACTGTCAGCCTCGTCCCGACGCAGGGAAGAAGGATGAGGAAACGATGGCGGCGGGATAGGAAGCGATAGAGGGATGAGGAAATGATAGCGTGGGGGGGGTCCCGATCTTATGCACGAGGTCGAAGGTCAAGGCGAGTGGATTCGGATTGTTAAATGTGACCTCGCTGATAAGGCAGGCTTCCCATCGGATTTTCATACGTGTCCTTTTTGATGGATTTTTATATCGCGGAGAAGCGATGAGCGTGTTTAATGTTTATTCATTTTACTCCCCGTTCACACACGAGCCAAGTCAGCAAATAAAAAGGGCGGGGGTGGGGGGTGGGCGGTTGGATCTACACCTTACTTCCTGCTTCATACACATTTTAATGGAAGGAGTCTTCAGTGCTTTGCGACAGTCTTTGAAAACATACGTTTACAGTACATTTTACGGCATTTAGCAGACGCCCTCATCCAAAGCAACTACCAATTGTCACCTTTTATACAACTGAGCGGGTGAGGGTTTGGCGTTTAACGCTTGGGTCCCTGGGAGGTGCCGGGATTTGAACTCGCAACCTTCCGTTCAGTAGTCCAACATCTTAACCGCTGAGCCATGTAATACATTTGCGTGAAAATTGTTCCATAAAGCGAACGTGTTGTACGAAACATAACTGGCGTATTTGGGTTTGGAGCAGTTCCATGGTGTTGGCTTTCTGGGATTCAATTCTCCTGAGTGGTTTATTGCGAACATCGGTTGCATCATGGCAGGGTACTGCTTCTTATATTCAGATATTTCTCATTCCAACTGTTTGACCTTTAATGTTCTTGGCTTTTGAGAAGTTTTTGAAACGGTTCTATAATCTGTGATGACGTGAACGTGTCCTACCAAGGGGAAGCAACTGTATTGCTAAAAGGGGGCCATTGTTTTTAAGATGGAAAGCTATTGAACACACTATTTAACTCACACCTCGAACTCCCCCCAAGAAAAGTGAAAAAAACAAGACGTAAACTTTAAAAAAAGTGATGGTTCTTAGCTATTTGTGTTTGTAGTATTGAGCCATTCAGAACACAACCATGACCACAGTCCTGATACATCTGGTTTAAGGGCTACAGTGCAGCTTTATAGTATAGAAGTTAAAATTCGAATGTGTGCTACAGAACCTCAAGTTAATGGATCCATCCATCTTGTTTGGTTCACTTCGAATCTTTCAACATAGCGTAAAGGTTTCATTTCAAAATCCTGTTATTAACAGTCATACACATGGACTACAGGTCTTTTGTAGACACCTGACCATAAGACGGCTGTTTTTTTAAACATCCTCTTCCACATTTAGTCCCCATAATAATTTCCACTCCTTTGGGAAGATGTTCCAATAGATTTTGTGGAGATTTGAGCTCATTCAAGGACAACAGTGTTAGTAAAGGCAGGGACTGATGTCAGTGAGGTGAGGAGGCCTCGGGTGATGTTCACAGTCATTTCAAATGTCAATAGGGCTGAGATCAGAGCTCTGCAGAAAGCCACTCAAGATCTTAAGTTCTTGAGGTACAATCTCAGCAATACCAAATTGTCACTGTTGGGTCCTTGAGCAAGTATCTTAACTCTCAACTTAAAAAGGAACAAAAAGGAGATACTTGTAAGATGCTATAAATGGAAGATCTTCCACTCCAAGCCATTTAAAGCATATCTTCACAGAACTTGTACACAAGGGTTATTGTGATGCTGGAACAGGTTCAGGTCTCTGTATGTCTTCAATGTCGTAGTATCAATTTGATTTTAGAACCATATATACGTTTGACCACATTGTGCACTTAGTAAATTCATGCACAATGGTGTGTGTGAGACAATCGTGATAATCGTTATAATACACAAACATCACTGGTTGTATAGAACCGAATAAAAGAACGTGTGGCCTTTCAGCAGCTCGTCGTCACACGCACCCCGATCCTCCCGTGTGTATGCGTTTGTCACCTTGGCGGTTTTTCGAGGTTCACAGCATCGTGGTGCGCCCGCCAGCCACCGAGACGACAAAAGGCAAAATGTTGCCAGGCCGATGCCAAGCCGGTGCCACGCCGTGACCTAATAAATCCGGCGCCGCGGCGGGTTGCGACCTGGAAACAAGCGTGAAGCCCAGACAGATTGGCAGAGCAGCAGTGGGTCGAGATGGTGCTGATATTTCCACTGACAGACACCTCCTGGATTTGTAAGTCTTAGCACTAATATGTGTCCAACCCGCCTACACACCGGACTCCGGAGAAAAGAAAACAAAAATGTTGCTGTTTATAGCTAAGGCTAAGCTAAGCTGATATAAAAGTAATAACGTCTCGCTATATTACATTAACAGACACTAGCTCTGAAGCTCCTCCCCCTCTGTTGCTCGTTAATCCACATGGAGTTCGAAAAAAACGCATTACTTTACCATTGTATTTATTGTACATCTGATCACATAGCTAGGTTGAATGCTAGTCTTGCTAGCTGTAACTTGTCCAGTTTGAAGTTCGTCCACATCGAATCTTATTGGATTAATAGTCCAGGGGTCGCATCTGCAGGCACATTTTATTAGTAACTCTCTGGGTTGGCAGATTTTTCATTATAATTTTTTTAGTGCATTAAATGAAAAAACAGAAAAAGACAATTAGCAAGATTTTTTTTTTAACTGAAGGACGGACTCAAACCTTATGTATGTATTCCACGTCCTGGACCCTCATTGTGCAGAATTCCTTTCTCGTCCAAAATCGAAAGAGTTTCAGGTGTTTTTTTTTTTTTTTTGAATCCTCTCTCTCTTTTTTTTTTTTCACGTTCCTCAGCATTAATTAAAAGTAATTATGAGAGCGTGGAGGGCAGAGATAACTCTGGAGATAAAGGGGTATTATGTCTTGGTTTTTGGCTTTATCAAAGTACATAATTTCCCCTCTCATTTGAATTAATTGGAATTAATTGTATGCTACGCTGCTCTCAATACAGGCGAGTAATCTTTGTGCTCCCCCCCCCAACAAAAAAAAAGCGGGAGATAAAAACCCGACCCTTTTCCTTTATTCGGGTTAATTACGTTTCATTTCATTATTCCACCCCATCCCCCAAAACAACTCTCCACCTTTCCACGTTCCCTTTACATCGTTACGGAAATAAGAGAAGAAGCGCAAACGAAAAGTCAACTACCCTCTAGACTACCCCCTCCTCCACTCAGATACCCCCCCCCCTCCAACCGCCCCGCCGATCTCGCACCCGGAATAAGTGAACTGTCAGCAAATTCCAGAGCAAAAATTAATTATTTCAGCTTGATAAACCTTTTCAACCACTTGACTCCGTGTGCAGAAAAGCCAATTAATAATGTCAAACATGCGCTCTCTGGTGGGACGAAGCCTTGGCTAATGAGTGTATTTACTTCACCGGCTGAATGAAGAGAGCGGAGAGAGCGAAACTTTGTCCACATCACGACACGACGCGACACACCTGTCAGACGAGCGCTCGTGTCACTGCCTCGAGCTGAAGGGGGGTAGAACCTCGTTCCAGGTTGTTTTGCTCTCGGCTGCACTTTCATCCTTAAATAACTGACGTCTGCCTACACGGTATGGAGAAAAGTTTGTGGACTCCTGACCATCAGCTTATTCTTCGGACATCCCATTCCATGTTTAGTACCGCCACTCTTCTGGGAAGATGTTCCGCTCAATTTTGTGAAGATTTTGTGTTCTCATCCAGGTACTGATGTAGGTCAGGAGGCCTGGGGGTGCCAATTCAATTCATCCCAATGGTGTTCAATAGGGTCGAGGTCAGAAATCTAAAGCAGACCGCTCAAGCTCTTGTACGCCCAAGGGCTCTTGATCAACCCTCAGTGAATAAAAATGAAATGCTTTTAATGTAAATAGAAGATCTTTAACTACAAACCATGTAAAGCATCTTTTGATGGAGCCGGCTTTGTGCACAGGAGCATTGCCATCCTGGAACAGGTTTGAGTCTCCGAGCCTTTGTGAAGAATGGATTTCTTGCGATCGCATCGAAAGACTGTGGAAACATTTTGGGGGAAACATTTAGTTGAAGAACCACAAATGGCTGGAAAAGTCTGGTGTATTGGTGTTATTTGGTATTCTTCTTAAAAAATAATGAGGGAACCATTGTTTACAAACACAGTGCTTTCGTTGCATTTCGTCACATTACGCTGTTGCAATGAGGTGTTTCCTGTTTTTTTTCACTTAGTTACAATCATGCCTGCGAGAAGGAAACAAAACAAATGGCCGAAATCAGAAGACCGAAACCGGATCGAAGAGGGTTGAAGCTGCTATAAAGTGAATCCTGCATTCTGGTGTACCTGATGGTGACTGAAGCTGCTGAAACGAACATGCCACCATTACACGGTAGGATTTGTTTAGGAATAGATACTCCTTTGTTTTTACTATATAGAACAGAAAATTTCACAAATTCCATCTGATCCGTTAGGTCTTTCGCTGTTTCGAACTGTGGCATTTGCCATTTCTTTTAATGAGGGTGAAAAAACATAACAGTGTGGCTAAGCATGCTTGATCAAACCCCCTTTTCCTCAGCCAGACAATGAGTTTCTATCAATTACAATGTTAGACCTCATTTTCCACTTGCTAGACAGGTTTGTACTTCTCTTTTTTGGCACCAGCCATACGTTGCAGCCGTCATGAGCAGAAAAGCAAGACATGACAAACACATTTATTCCTGATATAACTATATGTAGAGAAATAGTTAATAGAAGAGAAAGAAAACACTTTAGGCTGGGGAACTCCCTGAGATTTCATGAGCAAGAAACTGTGAGAGGAACCAGGCAAGAAACCATTAGAGGACCCAGACTCGAAAAGGAACTCGTCCTCATTCCTCATCTTCAATGCCGAATGTTCATTCATTTTAGTTCCATAACTGTTGAGGTTTTCAACTGTTCCATGATGGACACTGTTCATGCCGATCGCAGCCCATAGTCATTGTTGCAGCCTGTATATGTTCATGACAGTCCAAATCCATCTTCATGGTTCTTGAAAACCACTTGACGAGTGGTGTACACTAACACTCAGGCTAGGTGTGTGGCTTCCAGTTTGGTCCTGCATAAATGACATGACTGACATTTTCTTTCCCTCCCCGACACGACGTCAAATGCCATCACGCCAACAATGAAAGGCATCCGGGAGGACGCGAAGGCCAGTGGTGAGCACAGTGCCGTAGCAGTTGTCGAGTTTAAATGAACAAATCAGGCAGCCGTTACCACCCGAAAGTGTTTTTTTATTCTACTTCCTTTTTCTACTTTTAAATTTCACGGCCTTTCCTTCATTTCCTCTGAATCACCATTTTAAAAAAATCTAGCTTTTCAATCTTTTTCTTTTCTTGTTTCTGTTTTTTTTTCTTTTCTGATTTATTTTTAGATGATTTTTTTAATGTTTATTTTTATTCATTTCCTAAATTTTATTGATCCATTCAATTTTATTACATAAAATTAATACAATTATTTTTGTCATTGGTTTTTCTTTCATTTCTTTATTTTTTTGCCAATCTATTTTTTTTTAGTATTTATTGATAATTTGTCTTTAAATAATTTATTGTTTTTATTTTATTTATTATTTTCTTTGAATTTCTGTTAGTATTTGCAGTTTTTTTAACGATTATATAGTTTATTTTTCTATTCTGTTAGATTTTTACTTTGATATTATATATATATATATATATATATCTTTGTTATTAATGTATTTAATTAAAAGTTTATATTAAATTAAAGTTCATTAACATTAATTATTTTCTTGGGATATCTTTTTTTTTGTCTTTCTAAAAAATAATTTCAGATTCATTTGTGTTCTTTTATATATATATATATATTTTTATCTCATTCTTGCTTTTATTTCATATCCTGTTTAACTTTTTTGACTTTTATGATTTTCTTTTCTTTCTTTTCTTTTCTTTCAAATAGTTTTGTTTTATTTTCTGGATTTAAATGATTTTTTACTTTGTTTTTTTTTATCTTTTGATATCTGCTCATATTATCTGTACTTGATTGCTATTTTCATTCTTCATTCTTCTTATTACTGAAAAAATTGAGAACATTCTCAGACTTTTCCCTTCTTGCATGTCTGTCTTCTGTAGTCAACTGTCGTCCTCATGCTAGTTCTCACACGATCCTCTTCGAGTCTTCTTTCTGAGAAAAAACCCGCAGGATTGACCCAACCCTTGGTTGTGGTGTCTGAGTCAAGGAGACGTCCTCGTTCCTTGAACCTAAAGAGATGAGTCGTGACCTCTAAAGTTTGGGTTCCTCAGAACCGAGACGCACTTAAATGCTAATCCTCCTCACGCAGGAGCGGAGCTCTGAACCCAAACATACCACGATGCCAGTGTATTTTCATTTTCTTCTCAGCATGCGGCGAAGGTCTGGCATTCCACCGTCTCCGAAAAAGGCGGTGCAAGGGATCTTCAGACAAACCAAATGAAAAGAGCATGTTAGTAACCCGAGCCTGCTTTTTATAATGACATCTAAATCAGCTGCCCTGGAACCCACATGACCCTGGAGCCTGGAATGTTCCACCACAGTGCAGGACGGCTTTACACGAACCTCACGCCGTCCTGCGATGTGCTTTAGAACCTTACAGAACCTTGCAGATCCTCCTCGGGTCTGACCACCGCTTCAGATGATCACCTTTTTTCACTGTGCAGGTGCCGAGTCAAAGGTCAAAGGTCAGCGTCCAGCACATGACTCAGGCTCTCCCACGGTGGGCTTCAGCGTTCCTGTGGGAGTGAGCACCTGTCCTGCATGTGGGAGGTAGCGGAAAGAAGACCCAAGGGATGCGTTCACAGCACAGAGAAGTGGAATTCTGGGAATTCTGGACATCATGATGATGATGATGTATGGGAGTAGACAGGACACCTTGCGCGTTGCACCTGTAGCGACGGCTCACGTTACGAGAGCAAGGAAAGCGAGGAGGAATGCGCCGAGCTTCTGAAGAGACCCCACACCAGTGGACAACGGCAGATGGGCCCACGCAGGCCTGGCTCAAATTAGACACACTCCCACACACACACACACACACACACACACACGCTCTCTCACAAACAGAGGCATGTGTGAGTGTGTGTGTGTGTGTGTGTGCACTTATAGCCTTGGATATTTGCATACACTTTTACGGGCACCCTCATCCACCTGCTCACACGTCATCAAGTTCGGACGATGTGTGTGCAGGTGAAGTGTGTTCCTGTGTTACACACAAACACACACAGGCCCCGTGATTAGCAATGCTAATAAACGCACCTTATTTTTAATCACTCAGGAAAATTCTTTATTTTCTCTTCATTCTTTAAAATCTCTACTTTCAGTGCATGCACTGAACTGAAATTCCTCAAGCAAATACGGAAAAAGCAAACAACTCATGAGAAATTGCACATAAACAGTTCTGAACTTAAACGTATAGAACACAAAATCATGTGAATGCAATCATAACTGTTTTTAACCATATTGAATAAAAAATTTTAAACAATCAAAGTATATTGTTAATAAATAAATAAATAAATATATTTTTTTAAAAGTCAGATAAAGAAATCTTTTTTATGGCAAAATGAGTGTTTCATTTTAAAAAGAAAAAAAACATAAATATTTCTGAATAATCAGATGAAAAGAAATCACCTGGAAATAAATGAATAATTTGCAAATATTTTGCATAGTACAAATATTTAGGAAAAATACACATAATCACGAGGGAAAATAACTTGTGGAAATAAATGAATCATGGAAAAAAAATGGGGGTGGAAGAAAAAAAAATCGGAAAATAGGAAATCATGTATACAAATCACTTAATAAAACCAATTTTTTTTTTTAATCACATTTTTTTAAAAGCACATGGACATAAAAGAATTGTTTGTGCACCGATTCAGAAAGTAAATTAATCATATAACAATGTATTGCTGTTTAAAATATATAAATAAAAAAAAAAAAAACATTGCGAGAAAAACAAATCATGATCACAGCATAAGAGCGTTTTTTGTACATAAAATATTAATATTAAAATATTATATTATGTAAAAAAAAAAAAAAAAAACGTGTGTGTGTGTGTGTGTGTGTACACGCACGTTTGTGTGTACAGGAAGCAGTAAGGCGGCGTTTTCTTTTGTTTCAGCAGTTTGTGTAGAAACTATGATGGTGTGAACACAAACAGAGGTGTGTATTACATCCTCGGTGCGAATTAATGTGACGGGAACATTCCAGAAAAAAAACCCAAAGAAAAAACAAAAGCGCTCCAAAAAAGAGGGGGAAATCCCCTGGAGGTAACATAATTGAATTATAATCAGTACGGGATTAATTAATCTATAATATTTATTCCTCTGTTTGGAAGAGGAGGCAGCGTAATAAAGGGTGTGTGTGTGTGTGTGTGTAGGTTTTTTTGTAGCTCCGCACCGCATTGTCTTAATAAAAACGCAGCGAGCTCAACATTGCCCCTTGACGCCTCTGCCAGAAGGTTATTGCAGATACGGCGCGCGCTGAAAGCACTTATCACGTGCGACAAATAATTAAAGCGTCCGATAATAAGGAAATTAACACGGGCTTTGTGTGCGTTCGGGGCTTTTTTTTTCTGTCCTTTTTTTTCTTCTTCTTTTTTCGCGCAGGACTCGGTTTATTGTGACGGAGCCTCTTAGGCGAGCCGGGGAATAAATTACGCAAAGAAAAGATGTAGTCATTAGGGGCGCTGATAAGGTGACAGAGAAAAGGAGAGAAGGCGCGCACTCTCTCTCTCTCTCTCTCTCTGTCTCTCGTTCTGTCTCTTCCTCTCTCCGTCCGCCCTTTCAGGAGGAAATATTGGAAGCCAAGGTCGCAGATGAAACGATTTGGTCTTTAGGGAGCCGCAAAATAAGTAAATATAGAAATAATAATAGATGAAAAAACAAATATCCTGCGCCAATATTTGGCAAAGACGAGTTGCTTCCATTCATCAACTTTCTCAAAGTAACACTGCGGTAGGGCAAGAAAATGAAACCACCTTCTACTGCATCACAAACCGACCAGACCACAAAGCACTTCACGTGTTCCGCACACACGCGTGTTTGACACGCACTGCGCATTTATTTACACCGCCGATCCGTTCGGGATTCGTTTTGACACCCGAATTTGTCCCCCCCGATTCTTTTAGTTTGACACGGCACATTTCCACATCTGGATTTACCTGACGTGAGATTCTTCACTCATTAACTTTCAAATGACCTTTGTCTGGTTACATGACAAAGGTCACATGACTCCTTTTCACATCTGCTCACGTGACTCCTTTTAGCATCTGGTTAAGTCACCCATTTTTCTTCACATGCTTCCTTTTAACATCTGTTTACATGACTCCTTTATTTTCACGCGATTATTTCACACCTGATTCATGTTCATGTGTTTTTTATTCATGATTCATGACTCCTTTTAGCATCTGGTTACATGACTCATTTTTCTTTACATGACTCCTTTTAACATCTGGTAAATGACTCATTTTTCTTTACATGACTCCTTTCAACATCTGGTCACATGATTAATTTGTCTCCACATGACTCCTTTTGACATCTGGATACATGACTCATGTATTTGATTCATTCGATTTGATTCACACATCATTTTGACTCCTAAATCCTTTCTTCTCACTCAATTCTTTAACTTAGACATGATTTAATCTCACATCTGGATTTGATGAGATTAGTTTGCAGACCTGAATTTAATATGATTTTTTTTGACGTGATTGATTTCCACATTTGTATTTAACATGATTCGTTTACACACCTGGATTTTGACATTTTTGATTTATTTCCACATCTGGATTTGGTGTGATTCGATTTTACAGGATTTGACATGATTCATTTCCTCATCTGGATTTTACATGATTTATTTCCACATCTGGATTTGATGTGATCAGATTCCACATCTGGATTTGATGTGATCAGATTCCACATCTGGATTTGATGTGATCAGATTCCACATCTGGATTTGACATGCTTTGCATTCACATCTGCATTTGACATTCATTTCCACATCTGGATTTGACATGATTCTTTTATTCTTTTTCCCACGTGATTTATTTATTTTCAACTCAATGATCTTTCACGTGAGTTATTTATGCCTAAATGTGATTTTTGTTTTACACGTGATTTGCTTGTGATTTTTTTGATAATTAATTGAATTTCTTGTTAATTTTTCAATTACTTTATGTCTCTCGTATATAAATATATATAGAGAGAGATTTTATTTATTAAAACAGCACTTTTTTATTTTCTTAATAATTTTTCACAAGATTTTAAAATGTTCCTTTCACATCACTTTTTTTTTTATTACTCGGAATTTATTTGTTTTGATGCTTTTTTATAGATTTCCTTTATTTTTTCTTTTAAATTTTACACACAATCTATTTATTTATTAATTTATTTATTCATTCATTTGTAAAATGTTTCATCTGGGTAATTTCTCTTTTTTCTCTCTTTTTTTTACGCAATTCTTTTTTTTATGCAATTTCTGAGGCCCACATTTTACATTTCCTCAATTGCTGCTAGCTAACACATACAGGAAGTAGCAGCAGCACGCGTTACATGCATCATCACGATAGCCTTGTATAGTACTCACGGTAGTCTTCCGTGGCGATGCCCCCTATTGTCCCTCGCTGGCTTATTTTTGACGTTTGACCTCGGCTTGATTGGCACGGCCACTGCTCACGCCAGGAGGAAGCGCCACGGCCTTACAAGTTTAGGAAGCATCGGTGACAGCACATTGTCCTCCAACAAAGACGGCCAACATGATCTGGGGGGGGGGGGGGGGAGGAACAATGGCGGAGGAAGAGACATGCATGAACGCTCGCCGCCTCTTTTATTCTTGCGGGCCGTCTAGACACTGATGTTCCACACCGAAAGTTTTTTTTTTTTTTTTTTTTTTGCCCCGCAAAACAAATGAAGGAATGATCCTCCATGCTACGGGTCAAAATGGTGGCGTCCACTTAAAGAGTGCTAATGAATACTCGTATTGATGTGCGTTACCCAAATCAAACCCAACCTGTGTGTAAGGAAATGTTTTGTGTGTACGCAGCCTGCGAGCTGTACTGAAGGACAGGTGGTCCGACAAGCAAGAGACATGCACATGTACACTCGCTCATACGGGACCAGGCGTGAAAAAGAGCATAAACTTCACACCCAGCGCGAAGGAACAGCTCCGGAAGCTTTACATGGGACCTGCATGGAGCATGGCGACTTGATTTACATCACATTACACCATGTCTGGCGCTGTTGTGGACATCTACGCTTATAGATTACTGTAACGTGAGAAGAGCACGTTGAAGCTACTTCACTCGTCTCAACAGCTGGATCCTTGGAATCCGACTGGTCTGAAGGCGGACTCACAAACAGTTTACCAGGTCGTCAAGGAGACATCTATTTATCTTGGTAAGGAGTCTCCATTTTCAGTGTTCCAGCAGACCGAAGAAAACAGTTTTACACCACAGAAAAGTCTTTAGGAAACATGGCATTCGTTTGTTTTGTAGATGCAAAAGGTTTTGGGACACCGGACTTTTCCCACCATGTGATACGCACATAATTGTATACAAAGTCTTTGGATGCGATAAAATTTAATTTTCCCTTCACTTGAACTTGGAGACCAAAACCTGTTCCAGCATGACGATGCTTCTGTGCACAAAGCTAGCTCCATGAAGATAGGGTGTACATGGGCTGGAGTAGAAGATCTCCTGCTATAGAATTTTGGCTTAAACCCTATTGAAGACTGTTGGGATAAATGTAAACTCTGACTGCACCCCTGGCTGAATGAAATCTCACAAATCTCCACAAAATCTAGTGCATCATCTTCCCAGAAGAATGGAGGTTGTTATAAAAGTCGATCTGGAATGGGATTCAAAAATAAAGGAACACATTGCTGTGCAAGGGGACTATTTTTAATTATGATCGTGTGTAAACGTACATAAATTAAGTACTTTTCCTGTAAACAGAGCGAGTCTCAAACGTTTTTGATACCACCATTTTTTTAACTAGAGTTAATTATCCATATTTTCATGTTCTAAAACATCTACAACACCTACTTATGCTTTAGCAGGTATAAGTTCCCTTACCAGGCTCTCATTTCTCTCATTGATTTGAAAACGCAATGATTTAATCTGACTGTTGAAAATGCAGCGCTGACACTGGAGACTCCTTCCATGTAATCACGACTCGTTGTTAAATAAACACAAGAAATCCTGAGGTGTTCCTATAAAATAGTTAGCTTATTATATTAGAATTGACATTACAGGTGAAGCGCCGGGATAGAAAGCGGGCAAGAATTCGACAGCGTCGTGGTGTCATGGAAAACAATGCACTTTCGTGGGTGGTAACAGTAACTCGGCTTCATCTCGCACACATCAACACCCCGTCGTGTTTTATTCCATACTTAACAGCAGAGGGCTAGGGTTTCTCGTATTTATGCTAACTAGTGCGTCGTAGCAAAACCCCCCTCTGCAGCGACGGGCTGTAAATCAGGCAGCAACTGCGCTGGACTCGATGCCACCCACTGCGCTGCTGCAGCATGCAGAGAATGGGCATGTCGCATGCCAGCGGGGCTGGAACTCAATAGGCCTGTATGTTTCAACCCCCCCCCTTGTCCCAGCAGGTCAGCTGTGTGTGTGTGTGTGTGTTTGTGTGTGTGTGTGTGTGTTAGAGCAATGATACTGAAAGGAATCATAGTCAACCCTCCCTATGCAGGCTCAGAGGCCACTGCTCCGCCACTGTAACCCGATATTGGCGTCTGAGCGCGAACGTATTCGGTGTAGCCAGACGCCATTTTGAACCCGAAAAAGACTGAGGAGAGCGAAACGAAACGCCCCGCTTGGTGTTTCAATACCAGACCGAGAGCGGGGCGGCTTCGCTTGCCAGCAGGGGGTCTGTGGCCATGGCAACGCCTAAGTGATGCCTGCATAATAAGGGAGGTTAAACGGTAGCAGAGGCACGTCCTGACTCTTATTGGACAGCCTGAGGACCATATTTACATTCGGATGTTCAAAGTCCTTTAAAACACCAATTTAACCCACCCACTTCTATGGACACACACACACACTCCCACACATATACACACAGTGGAAATATAATTATTCTGCATTATTAGTTCAGCAACCCCCAGCAAGCAAAAGCAACAAAATAAAATCTAAATTAATAAAACAATCTTGCAGGGTTTAGTGATGAAACAACACCAGAGACACCACCAACCACCCAATGTAGCTATAAATGTATTGAAAAAAGTGATTATTTGATGTTGGCTTCTTTTGTGTCCACCATTGTTGGTTGTTTTTTTCTAATGCCACATCCTCTAGGGTTTTGTTCCTCACTTTCTGGTCATAGTCTCATACCAAATTCAAGTACCCTCGACTTTGGAGCCCTACTAACCTCAATAAAACTGAAATAAATAAAAACAGATTGAGTTTTTATTTGTAACCTGAAGCCTATTCTTCAAGCAAAACTCCTCGCTGAATCCTTAAGACCAAAATATTTTGGACCTCGTTTTTTTTTTTTTTTTGTGGTCTTTCACTTTGAAAATAGATATTGCCCTCGTGCATTGAGCCAACAATACCCCCGCCATCTTAGTTCCTGTTTGGATCAGTTCATGCCTTTCAGTGGCTCCATATGATCCCAGCTTGCATTAGCATAAGAAAGTGTTTGGTCCTGCCTGGTGGCCGGGGAGCCACAACAGACATCCAGCTGTCCATTCAGTCCGATTTCTCCCCTTGTTTTTTTTTTTTCCCCTTTCTGCGACAGCCTCAGCTAGAATCAATCATGTTTACCCAGCCCCGGTTTACCACCCTCCTTTTTTTTCCCCTCCATCCTCAGTACACCTCCTTGTGTTCGACCACATCGCACACAGTCACCCAATCCGAGTCGTCCCGCTGGCACCATGTGACTCGGCCTGCCATCCGTCAGCTCCCTGACAGCTCTTCGAGTGCTGATTTATCTAATTAGCAATCAATTAGCTTGTTACAACTGGATGCAATTACCTTTTTACAGAGAGGGCAGCTGGTGGAGGTAATAAATCGCCCCGTAAGTGGTACCCCCTCCATCCTTTCTCCCTCTCCCCCCCTTTTTTTCTCCCACTCCGCTCTTCACACGAGTGTCGGACCGAATTACAGGGCCGCCGCTGAAACGCAAACACCGTCTCCCGGGACTACTTCGCTCCCCCCGTGCTAATGTGCTGAAATCCCACTTTAATGAATATTGGACAAGTGAAAAGAAAGGGAAAATGGGAAGGCTCTTTCATAATAAGGCCAGATTTCCGCCTGGTCTAATCCTCTGACAAAAAGCCGGGGTTGTTTTACAGCTGCCCCACACGCCGAGGTGCGCGAAGGGTCAGTGAATAATTTTCTGCATGGTTTGAAGCCATTACGAGTGACCGGTGGCCTAGTGCACAGCCTTCCACTCGCTGGTTTATTCGGTGGTTGTGAAACGAAATCCCCACCGAATTGTTTGGTACTTGAAAGAAGAGCGTAAACCGAGAGCTCTCGGTTCTTTGAAGGTCACGACCGGCTCAGAAGGGGTTTAGGAAATTACACCCAGATTATTTTTAGAATGAGTCTGGTAGCTGGGTTGATAGATTGTGTCTTGGCTTAAAGTAAAACAAATTTTTCAATGAATTCAAACAACTATTTGAAAGTATCAGAAATCGGGTAACATCAGCTTGAAAGGACTGATTGCTAAGCTCATGGGCTGGGTTGCCAGCCAACTACATTTCAACAATTTGACGCTAGCATAAATCATTTTAGGTATTGGGCAAAAATAGATGCCTCTTTTTTATCAGTTTTTGCATAAGAAAGAAATCTTAACAGTGGTCCTTGCATATTTTTGATTTACTTATACAGTCGCTGCAGCATATGCCAACTTACATGCTTTTCAATCGTTTTTTTTTTTATAAAATTTTTGCTTGTTTTTTAACCTGATCAAATATTATTAGGTAGCATTTGCTAACGTAAAACAACAATTCCCTAATTTAGGAGACACTGTCATGAAGCACAGCTAGTCATCTGGATCAGGAATAGAAAACTTTTCTAGGTTGTTAGCTAGTAAAGCTAGTCAGCTAGCTATTGTGGCTAATTTGAGAAGAATCGTAACTTAATGTAGCATCTTGTAAGAGAATATTTACTGTTACAGCATCCGTTAAAGAAGAATGAGTGAAAATTGAGAACATTTACATTATAACATCTTAGAGTCTGATTTTCCTTGTTGCTAATGATTTCCAACCATAATCCTATACGATGCTGTGGTTGTTCGCAGGAATCCTGCACATCATCATAAATTCTGATTCACGACCCGAGATTTAATCTGGTGTCTTTGTTTCAGTTTGAAGTTCCTGGGATTCGTTCACAGCAGACTTTCATTCATTTTCTTAATGCAGATTCGGCCTTTGGGATGAGCAGAAAAGGTCCTTAACCTTGGTGAAGGTGTACAACAGAATTATAGAGTGGGTTTTTTCAGAGGTGAAGGTAAAGTATTAACACAGAGTCTCTAATCTTACACCTTTTGATCTTAACTCAAAACATCCACTTTGGCATTTTGGAATTACTGTATATCAAATTCCACTACAGCACTGAAATATTCAATTCTGATTGGTCGGAAATTGTCGAGAATTTTCTCCATAAAAAAAGTATTCGTTAGTAATATGATGATGTTGTTTGTAATATGATGTTGATTACCGCTACGCTGAAACATCGTGTATGGAGATGATAATGTTATTATGTAAAGAGTCTCCAGTGTTCGAGATGTTCAAAAACTCCCCTCACAATGAATTTATTCTCATATGATTCCTAAAACTGTTTATTTCTCTTCAGATCAGCGCTGATACATTTCTTTCTTTCTTTCTTTCTTTCTTTCTTTCTTTCTTTCTTTCTTTCTTTCTTTCTTTCTTTCTTTCTTTCTTTCTTTCTTTCTTTCTTTCTTTCTTTCTTTCTAGTGTAACAACCTTGCGCATTCTGACGTTTATGGACATTTATTTGATCCAGTTTCGGAGTGTTGTAAAAGCGTAAAAAATTTTTCAGGGTAATTTTTATAAAACTATAAAAGAATAAATATATATATATATAAAATAAAAAAATCCTCATCATCAGAATAATCAACTGTATTATTTCGCTTATCATATTTATTCCCATGTAATTTTATTAGGAATAAAGCAGAAGAACACAATTTAAAGACTTTATTCTAATTTGCACTCCATCTGTGCAGAGCGTAGCGATGGTATCTCATGGAATGCCGTGTTTTCCGCTAGGTTTCGGGTGTGTGTTGCAACATTAAGAAGTTTGCGGTATATTTTTTGATTCAGTTATTCTGTTGAAATGTCAGTCTCGCATAAAAACGTGTGAGTAGAAACCACAATAGAGACGGTCATGACTCCAAGTGGTATGAATACTATTATAAAAATAAAAAAAACTTTTCTTTTTTTTTTTTTTTTTTTAATCCATTGGTTCCATTCAGCTTGCAAGAAGTTTCCAGGAATTTGGTTTCTTTAGAAGCATTAATAATGGATCTTTACAATTCCTTCCGTGTGTATTCTGGGCTCCCAAAGCGTGCCGTCTTTGCCTAATCCTTCTCTAGAGCTTAACCGAGGCCAGTGAGATGAAACTTAAATCCAGGTACGTCTGAATATCTCTTTTCACCTGCTTGCGGGGTCGGTGGCGCGACAATGCCGGCACCCGACAAGGCAAGGTTAATCCAATACGCCACCGTATTGTGTGGGGTCAAACTCCAGATCGTGCGTTTAGCGTATCATTAATTTCCAAACCTGCGGCCTGGGGTCCCTAGGCACACAATGACTCGCTACATTAGCTAAATGGCCGGCAGGCTGTAGTCTGTAATGAGATGAGTCGCTGGCGTGGCCGCTCGTTCATCATCCTGCTCGCTCCAATACAGGCCTTCTTTTATCTGGTCCCTCTCGGAGCTGATGTCATCACGGCCGACATTAATCAGCTGTCATGGGAGCTGGGGACTCCCATAATGCCCTATTAGCGTCCCTGTTCCAAAATCATTAGCCGCAAATGAATGGCCGGAGATTGGCCACTGTGACCAGGTCTATCAAAGAAACTCCAGGGTCTCTAGCTGAGAAAGCAACACGACCAACCGATACATTCCTGCTAAACTGCTAACTGACCAGGCTACTCTGATCCCCGAATTAGCTCGACTATGAACCAATCGTGAACTGTGTCCTCGTTCTTTCCGCTTAAAAAAAAAAATAAAAAAACTCAAAAATTCTCTTTCAAACTCATTCCAAGGTTAGCAGTGTCATTTCCTGTTCAGTTTTTTTTTAAATAACAAGCAATGCAATTTGGGAATTGCTTTATTACTACAAATAGGATTTAAAGAACCGTTTCCCATGGAGGCCTAAATAATAGTACACTCTGTCAGATATATCTCCCTTGGGACGCCATAAATGCTGGGCCTTGCTAGGATTAGTTTTTTTTTTTTTTGCCTCCCACTTTGAGCATCTATTTCAATAAGGTAGCCATATGTCATGGTCCTACAACACACGAGACACCAGGAGAAAGTGATTACTGGCGCTTAATAGGTGTCACCACTCCATTGTGAGGAACAGGATTATGGGGGTCAAGTATCATATTAATCAAACGCCAATTTGCCAATTCATTCAGCGTTGTTTAGCCCCGCTCGCCTCGAACACGTCCTCGTCGTTCACCCCTCGCGTGTATTTCAATTACTCCTTCTGACAGACGAGCTTGTGGACATTAGTCACTAATAAGCAATGAAAGACAAAAGCTAAGACTGATGGATTGTTGTCCTGCTTAGCATTCAGAAAAGAAAAAAACAGGGAACTTTACACAAAAAACAACAACTTTTTTAACAACAAGCATTTTATTCTTTCTTAATAATTATATATAATTTGACAAACAAAACATAAATTCTCGTTTTTTTATATTTATTCAAGAAAATTATTCTTGAATTGTACTTTTTTCACCTTTTTTTTTTGTTTACATTTGCCAAATATTTTAACACATTTTTCCATATTTTTTGGGTAAATAATTTTTTTTTTTACACATGATTTTAACCAGATTTATTGTTGTATCCTTGCACGTGTTTTTTTTTCCCATGCAAGGCTGTGATTTTATTGTGCAGTATTAAAATCTAGCACGCAGCCAAATCGCTAATTGGGTAATTTATATATCAGCGCTACAGCATGGGTCATGCGACATGTCGCTCTTTCCTACTCTTTCTCCATTCCGATCTTTTTTTTTTTTTTTTTTTTTTTACAATAAACGCGTTCGCCGTTTAAGGGGCTCATATCAAATTAATGCCCTCATTAAGTGAACGAGGGAACCATTTGCAGGGGTGGGGATGAATATGCAGATAAGCCTGGGCCGGCCTTGTTAATGTAGGGGGTGGGGAACGGAAGGAGGCTAGCAGTTTAGCGCTACGAGGCTATTCATCAACCCGGGGAAAGGAGCCGTCAGTCCGTCAGTAGGCAGAGTGTATGTAGCGAATGTAGAGTGTTTTTTTTTTTCTGCGGGAAACCCCTGTCAGATTTCGATATGTCTGAAAACTACTGTTAAGGGACTTCATCGAATCTGTTCGTCCCGTTTACACCACGGTTCCATCAGTCGTGCACAACCTCGAAATAAATGTTTCTCGAGATGTGGTGAAGAAAAGTTCAGCTTGAAACGAGGTAGTAGCTCTTTGAACCGTTGGTAGCTAGTTTTCTTTACGACACGAGCTACTTCTTACCTTTTTAGCTAGTTAGCTGGAGAAGCTATGGATTGCTATTCTTTAAAGAAATCCACACGTCCACACGGCAAACAGTCTTGACATAATCGCTGACTCAAATGATAAACATACGATTTCCCACTTTTGACTACTAAATACTGTAGCTAGCAAGCTAACCACTAGCATGCTACACTAGTGTTGATTAATTAGGGGGCCAAGCCCCCTGTTTTTCTTCTCGTTAATTATTACTACAGTATTCCACTTCTACTATAGAATCGTATCTACACGGATCAGGCATAACATTGTCACACTATAGCATTATGAGTGAAAAACACTGATTATCTCTTCATCATGGCACCTGTTAGCGGGTGGATTTATTTATCAGGCAGCAGGCGAACATTTTGTCCTCAAAGTTGACGTGTCAGAAGCAGGATAAGCGGGCAAGCGTAAGGATTTGAGCGAGTTTGGCAAATTGTGACGTTTAGACGTCTGGGTCGGAGCGTCTCCAAAACTGCAGCTCTTGTGGGATGTCCCTGGTCTGCAGTGGTCAGAATCTATTAAAATTGCTCCAAGGAAGGAACAGTGGTGAACCGGCGACAGGGCCACGTGTGGTCAAGGCTCATTGATGCACGTGGGGAGAGAAGACTGGTCCCTGTGGTCCGATCCAACAACTAGCTCCTGTAGCTTCTCTGATACTCGGGGTCAGTCCCGAGTTCACCGTATCCCCCGTTGTTAATTTCTACTCTCAAGGATTTTTTCTGACATTTTCATTTGTTTTGTTGTTCCGCTCCAATCTCTTCAATCGTGACGAAACTTAGCCGATAACAAACCTAAACAGAACGGCGCATCCGTTACACTCCGAGCAAATCGGACACATTTGTTAAAACTTGTTATGAAAAGGCAATTCATAGCTAATTTTAAGCCTGACTGTTCCAACTCCAGCTTTTTTTTTTTTTGGTTTTATTAAAATGCCTGTGAGCACAGCGCTGGTTAGCATGACTGCGTATTTCATAATTAGACCCATTAGAGGGCGAGACTTTACACACCGTATGAATATTCGGATTCGCACCTTCGTAGGACACGTTCCGTTTTATCCGGAATGAGAAAAACGTTCGGCTCTCTTTCTTTCGCGCCGCGGATAGTGCCGCGTTCCCAATGCAAATCATTGTTTATGATAACCCCGGGCTGCGAGGAGCAATTACGGCACATTCATAAACAGAAGGGCGGCAGGACAAGCTGCTCGAATTATTGCCTTTTTTTTAGCTTTTTTTTTTTTTTTTTTACGACCGATATTTATTCATTTATTCCGGTGTGTGCCGGAGTTGAAGGAATGTCATCAGCAGGGGTTCCGATTAAATTTTGTCTCAGTTTGTCCACACACACGCCGGTCACTGTATTGGGGACGAGGCAGTCACATGGCCGGTGGTGTGAAGCAGTGCAGGAAATATCCATGTTCATCAAAGCGGAGAAGAAAACGTTCGGTTGTAGATTTCAGAAAGCAGCTGATCTCCTGGGATTTTTTCCAGCCCTCATTAGAGAAGGCGAGCAGAGGAGAAAGGCCAGAGAGGTTCAAGCTGACAAGAAGGCGACATGAACCACTCTTTACAACCACGCTGAGCAGAAAAGCATCTCAGAATGTGACGCCGTCTCACCCAGTGTCCTGAATTCTCAGACAAACCTTTGCTTGTGGTGTTTCAGGCTGGTGGTGTTGGTGGTGCTGGTGGTGTGAATGTTCTCGAGTAACCTTCCTTCGATGCCAATGAATCTTGATCAAAGAATGTGAGATGTCACCAGGTGGAATCAAAGAACCAGTTAGTGTTAGCATGATGATGCTAATAAATAAAATGGCTGCCAAGTGTGTCCCTTACCTCTGTACTCCCATAAAAAAAAGCAAACAGGTGAAGAAAGAAAAACAAACTAAAGAAAGAAAGAAAAACGATCCAGCTGGCTGGAGAAACGCCAAGTACATGCTGACGGCATACACACACTCGCACACTCAACACCTGCCTGTACCACCTGGCTGACCCAACCTGCGTGTCAGCAGGAGCCAGAATTGTGGTTATGTGTGAGAAAGGTGTGTGTGTGTCTGTCTGTGTGTCTGTCTGTGTGTGTGTGTGTGTGTGTGTGTGTGTGTGTGTGTGTGTGTGTGTATGTGTGTGTGAGGGAGGGAGAATAGAGTATTGACATCAACAGTGTCTATGTATGTATGTATGTATGTGCCCATGAATGCATTCTTGGCACTTTTGTATTTGTGTGTGTGTGTGTGTGTGTGTTGCCTGATAAAGCCAGGGCTATCAGCAGCCATACACTCCCCTTTTCATGCAGTCCACCGTCATTTGCATGCTATAATTGGATCTCGTCGAGTGCCAGATCGGAAGCGTTTGGCAAAGAACTGCATTTTTATGTTTTTGTTGATTATTATTATTATTATTATTATTATTATTATTATTATATTCCCTAAAAGCCGCTGCAGATCATTAGGCCAGATTTTGCAGTCATAATCTTTAGTTTGAGGTCCGGAGAGTGTGTGTGTTTAGACGCGGGTGGACAAGATTTTCTCATGATGATTATGACGATAAAGAATATTATGAATCATTATTATTATATGCTGAGGCAACATTAATGGTTGTTATTTAAGTGTCTCTAAATATATTTGGTTTTCTTTGTTCCTGTGGGGAAGTGAGGCTTTCTGATTCCCTGACTTAATGATTTTCGGACTTACCGTGCCTCTGACTCTATGACTTCCTGACTCTCCAAATCCCTGGTTCTGACTCCCTGATTGTCAGACTCCCTGACTGATCTCTGTTTTCTTGACTCCCTAAATTTCTGATTCCCTGACTGTCTGAGTTCCAGACACTCTGACTCCCTGACTCTATAAATCCCTGAAGCTAAGACTCACAGACTCTTTGATTCCCTAGTCTTAGACCATATAACTCTCCAACTCTCAGAATCTCAGACTCCTCAACTTTTTGACTCCCTGACTCTCCAATTTCCTAAATATCTGACTCTCAGACTCTCCGACTCATTGATTCTGTTTGACTCCCAGGCTCTCTGATTCCCTGACTCTCTAAATTCCTGACTCTCAGACTCCCTGATTTCATGATTCCCTAATTCCCTGATTTACTAATTAGTTGATTCGCTGACTCTATGACTTATTACTTGGTTGCCTGATTTTCCTTTGCACTGGATCTCTGACTATCAGGATTCCTGATTTTTTTATTCCACATGTCTCTAATTCTCTGATTTCCAGGTGCACTGACTTTCTGACTCACTGACTCTGAATCACAGGCATTACAAACCTAAGAGACGGCCTCAAAGATAAAGTGTCGATTTCGAAGTTGATTCACCTGATCGAAAATGATTCATCTTGACGTCTCAGTGTTTCCGATAGTGAGATCAGACCGCGTGGAATATGTTTGCTTTACATTAGTATCGATAATATATTTGTCTTGATAATATTCTTACGCTGTGATTTGTCTCATCTTGTGGTTATCGACTATTTACAATCGAAATATATTCAAATGAATTGTTATAAACACATTTTAATTGATTTTCTCCCCGTCAGTGTTTCAGCATCATTCCTATCTGTAAAACTGGGTAAAGAGCATAAAATGCAAGCCACATGTTCAGGCATACTGGAGGATTCTACACGTCCGAGCGCTTTGTTTCCTGGACTCGTAACTTTGCATGATTTGGAGAAGAACAGGAGCGGTGTGTGTGTCGCCGTGCGCTGCTTATTGATCTGTAGTGCTGTTGCGAGTAACAGTTGGCCGAGCAGATTGGGACGTTGAGCACCGAGGAGAGACGCTGGCACGTCGCCCAGGTGTCTCTGAGAGGAGGAGACGCACGTGTGGTACAACAGATTGCTAACACGCTCCGCCATATTGCGAGGACAGCAACCTCTTGACATCGTTTTTCACAAGATCTTGAAAACTGCCGCATCTTTTTACCGGGTTGCACTTTTTTGTTTGTTTGTTTGTTTATATTACCCACCACCTCATTACACCAACAGGCAGTATTTATTTTTGTTTCTTTGTTTATTTGTTACCCATCACCTCATTACACCAACAGGCACTATTACTGTTTGTTTGTTTTTTTATTATCCACTCTTAAAATTGACAGCTTACTGTATTATTTATTTGTTTGTTCGTTTATTCTTTAATTCTTTTTTGTTTGTCAGTTTTTGTTTGTTTGCGGCCACAGACAATATTCAAATTGTTTGTTTGTTACTTGCTATCTCATTCCAGCAACAGGCACTATTTATGTTTATTTGTTTGCTTGTTGTTCACTCACCGCTTCATTACACCAACAAATTGCAAAACAATTCTTTATTTGTTTGCCATGTTTTCTGTTTGTTTGCTGCCACAACCAATTATGCCAACAGACAATATTCAATTATCCATGTATTTGTTTTAATTTGTTTATTACCCACCACCTCATTACACCAACAGGCAGTATTTCTGTTTGTTTGTTTTTGTTTGTTTGTTTGTTTGTTTGTTTGTTTGTTTGTTTGTTTGTTTGTTACCCATCACCTCATTACACCAACAGATTGCAAAGTAATAATTTATTTGTTTGCTATTTTTTTTGTTTGTTTGCTGCCACCCCAATTATGCCAACAGACAATATTCAATTATTAATTGTTGGTTGGTTAGTTGGTTGTTACCCACCACATTTTAAAAGATGGAGCCGAATATACAGTATTGTAAAATTATAGTGTCATTATTGGTGAAAAAAAAAAGAAAACAAAAGCTGTCTAGGCTTTGGCTGGGTTGTGGAGTTTCTTTTCCTCGTCTGTTCGGTAGATAACATTTTTAGCCGGATCTAAATATGACTTGACTGAACTGGGCCAGCAGTTTGACGCTGTGTGCTGAAGGGCTTCGGAGCATTAAATATACTTTTCAGCAGACGGAAAAGCGGCGTGTTTCGTTTCCCTCCCACAATCACAGCCTGCGCGGTCCACCGAGATGCCGCGATGTGACTTATATAGCTGTCTGTACGCCTCACATACACTTTACTGCCACTAAATCAGCACAGTGCCAAATTAGCTTGCTCGCATTCATCCTGCTAATAAACGTTTCACCAAGATATTAAACGTATGCGCAAAACTATATGGACACCTGACTTTTCCAGCCGTATGTTGTTTTTTTCTCGAACTGTCACCTCAAAGTCTGAGGTAAACAATTGTATAGGATGTCTTTTAAAATTTTTAACTAGAAGACCCATTATGACAAGGCCTCTGTGCACAAAGCTAGCTCCATTAAGATATGATGAACATAAATATAGATAATAGTTTGTGGACATTGCTCTGTGTTTCTTTTTAAGCATCCTATTCCAAGTGTAGTCCTCATTTTCTGTTATAATAATCACCACTTATCTGGGAAGATGTTCCACTAGATTTGGTCGAGATTTGTCTGAGATTCATTCAGCCACAATGTTGATTGTAAAGTCAGGTACTGATGTAGGTGTCGGAGTTCACATTTATCCAGAAGGTGTTCAATAGGGTTGGAGCTCTATAGCAGGAGATCCTCCACTCCGACCTGTGGAAAGAATATAATCATGGAGATGTCTTTGTGCATTTCACGCTAAACAAAAAAGAAATAACGAAGAAATACTTTAGGCCATAAGCGTCAGGAATGGTTTTGTTAAAATAACCTCAACCTTTCCCCCAAAAAATGTTTCTACAGCGCATTTAGCTACTTTGCAGTGTAAGCAAAACAAAGTAGTTCGGCTGCTAGCTTACTACACTTAGCTACCTTAGATTAGGACCATGGCAAGCATTTATGTTTTCCTACTTCCAAGAGGCTTTATTTTGATCACCAAGGCCATATCAGAAAGTCAGTCTGAGGTAAATAATATAGCCGACTAACTCAATTTGTACTGAAGAACATGAACATATCCTGGAGAATACAGACCTGTTGGGTAGAAACTTACCTGTGAGGAAACAAAATAGGCTAAAATTAATTTTCTGTCCTCCTACTTTTCCTTTTAGTGTTAGGGCTTGTGCTATATACAGGTGTGAGCTTTTATACCCTGACGGATCTTTTAGAGCCCACTATGCGCTAGGGATGCATTCAAAAGTCAATCTGAGGTCAATAGAATAGCTGATTAACTGGGTTTGTACTCGCTAATGATCATAAAGAACGTATCCAGTAAAATACAGAGTTTTTACCTGTAAGGTAAAAACTTACCTGTGAGGTAAAAACTAGGCTGAGATTGAAAATTACGCTATACACAGGTGTGAGCTTATATACGCTGACGTACCTGTTAGAGAGCATGCCGTGTTTTGAGCCCCTGACAGCCCTGTAATGACATTTCGCTGTTCCTGGCACATTAACGTGAGCATAATTCATTATTCAAATACCATTGAGATACGCGAGAGAGAGAAAGAGAGAGAGAGAGAGAGAGAGAGAGGTGTTACAATGGCATAATTACATTTTATTTTATTATTGACTTTTATGCAGAGCTAGCAGAGCTCCTGAAATGAGCTTGGGAACAGATTACTCGTCTCCCAGAAGATACGGACAGGCACGGATGAGATAGTCGAGCCATCCATCTTCTCTCCTCCACCTTTCTTTAATTATTGCTTCGACGTTCCCGGGATTATCGTCTCAGAGGCTGCGAATAAGAAGAGGATCTGGGGACCAGCGTTTATTAACATAACGGGAAAAAAAAAACGTACGAGACGTGATCGGACCCCTGCGAAGTGAGGACCCGTGGATTTTCTTGCTTATGGTTTAAAGTGTAATAAAAGTTTAACAGTATTTTCTTCTACATTTTTTACAGCTGTATGGAAGCTTCAGAAACACTGGGGTTCATATAGAAGGAGCACAAATCACGGTAATCAAAATTTGCTTAAAAGCACATGATTCACTTCCTGCTGCCTGTTTTCTTCCTGTTGAGTCAAAAAAAGATGAGATGATAAACTGATGATGAAGGTTCCAAACAAATGCACGACAGCATTCAGACAACAACCCTTGAGGGCCTTGTTTAAGGGCCCAGCAGTGGTGCTAAGATTTGAACTTGCAACCTTTTAAATTAAAGTCCGATGCCTTAACCACTGAGCTACCACCTCCCACTGCTTCATTTGTTGTGTCTCGTCTTAAATATCCTAAATACCACAGACCAGAATTTATTGGAATGGATCCAGACGCTTGAAAAATATTCAAACCTTTTTCTCCCGAACAGTTTAGCACGGTACAAATCGTACAGACGTGTCGCTGCGATGAGATGACGGACGACACGACCTGCCACGAGCATTTCCGTCCTTAGTCTCCATGACAGTCGCAGAGACAGCGTCGGGGGCATCAGGGCTGAAGCAAAGTGCGACCGCGACCAATTTGCGTAATTCATTTAAGCAGAAACGCTTCCTCGCCTCAAATTAAATTTCAACACGGATTCCTTCATGCGTTTGTACGTTTGTACACAGCAGAAATTGAAAATCAGAAGTGTTCCTTTGTCATCGTCCGTCTACACTCCGGTGCGCTTTAATGGGCCGGACAGCATAATTGACAGATTGTGTTATGTAACGTCGTAGCGTATTAAACTCCACGCGGCTAGCTTTCGCATTGTCCATTTTGGAAACACAAGATTGTAACATACACACCGCTGTGTATAAAAGTTATCTGTACATCAAATACTAGTCGATTATTCTGCAGCAATAACCTTTTTTATTTTTGTTGCACCAAAGTGCTAGCAATGTTTTATAAAAAAAAAAAAAAAAAAAAAAACTAAGTTTGAATCGTTTTATTTTGTGAAGCGTGTAAATTTGTTATGTGAGTAATAAGGCATTTGTTTCGTGATTCGTTCAGTAGTTAAATTTGTTTTACAAAACAGACTCAGGAAAAAAGTTTTCACATTCAAATGTTTATCATTTACTTAAAAAAAAAGAAAAAACAATTAAAAAAAAAATTTTTTGTTTGCCTTTTGATAAATAATTAATAAATACATTCGATTAGACGAACCACGGCAAAGGGGCTAAGAAATCAAACGCTAATCAATTGTTGTTTTGTTAAATAATTCGATGTATTTACCTCTAATAACCACTAATATTTAAACAAAACAAAAAAAAAATACCGTCACCGATAAAAACCTTGAAGCGTTAACTGTCCTGGCGATGTCCTAAAAAATTTTAACCACTGTAGTCTCCTTCCTTAAACACTAAAATAAACCTCTGTCCACCATATTTCATTTGTTTATAGGGATTATACATCCCCTGTTACTATAGCAACCATAACGAGTAATTACTGTCCTACCAATCATAAAACAGAATTCCACCTGTTATTCTTTCTTTTTTCCGATGCGGTTTTGAGGTTATTCCTTGAATGTTAGAGCTTCGGAAAGGACTAGCGATGACAGCCTGACCTTATATCGCTAAGCGGGCGAGCTAGCTGGCTCCAGCCTCGCCGCTTATTAAGGAATGACAGCCAGAAACAGCGGAGACATGGAGACTCGTCATTAGCGAAGCGTCAGGGAAGATGTTCCTCTGATCTGACATGACAAGCGGTGGAAAAATCTCTCTCTCTCTCGCTCTCTCTCGGGTTCTGTTTCTTGCTAATCACGGCGTGAGGGAGAAATAAATAACTAGCAGAAATAAATAACTAGCAGAAATAAGGGCCTCAAAAACATGCAAGAGTATCGACTTTACATTGGTAGGATAAAAGAACAAAGCAGTGCCTGTGTGTGTGTGTGTGTGTGTGTTTGGGTTTGGCATCTGAAAAAGGAACAAGAGGAACTCTGCCACTAGCGAGCAGGTGAAAGAGAAGATATCGGGTATCGCACTGTCTTTCGGAGCGCCTGCGTTATGATTATTAGCAGCTGCAGTGCAGTGCTAAGAGCTGTGATTAATGACTCCTGAAGTGAGTCGAACCCCCGCGTACTGCGCTAATGAATATCTCCGCTAGCAGGCTAAAGCCCCGGTTAGCTTGGCACTGGGAAGATCTTCTGTGTCCAGCTTCGACATTACATTCCTCAGGGAGTTAAAAGCAGTGTGTAAAAAACAAAAGAGTAAGAATTGCAGTGCAATAAGTCACGAAAGCATTTTTGCTAGCTCAAACATTAGCATGTGAACACTAATGGAACCAGCTAATGGAAATAAATTACCTTCTAGTTGATTTGTTGGCAAACAATTTTAGCACTAGTCACGAATATGAACAGAAAACTTCAGAGAAGCAGAATGATCTCCAAAAAAATAAAATAAAAATGTGTTTGTTCTTTTACCTCAAAAATATGATCTATTGCCATTCTTAGGTGTTTCTGTAACACCTTGCTTGACCATGATACATCGCCCTGGAGCACAGAGGGTTAAGGGCCTTCCTCAAGGGGCCCAAGAGTGGCAGCTTACCAGATACTTGGGCTTAAACACCCAACCTTTCAGTCAGTAACCCAGAGCCTTAACCAGTTGAGCATGGAGATGGTGTGAAAGAAAGAAAGAAAGAAAGAAAGAAAGAAAGAAAGAAAGAAAGAAAGAATCAATCAATCAATCAATCAATCAATCAATCAATCAATCAATCAATCAATCAATCAACAGCATATTTGATTCACTTGGTTTTCTTGCACACTGGTTTCTGATTTGTTCTCACCTGCCATCAGAACTCCACCCTGGGCCACAAATGCACCAAGGCTCCATTCAAACAAACACTTCTGCTGATAAGAGAGATGTTTCGCATTTCTAGTTCGTCCCCCCGGGGCCAGAGATGGTCACATATTGCACGCAGGCCACCGCTGTACCCTTAAACAGCTGTCCAACAAATTCACGCTTTCAATCTAGTGCCAGATTCGGTCTGACCCGGAGCCGACTCTCAAACTCAATAAACACGGATGACACGCTGATCAAGAAGATGTTTAATTGTTGCTTTTGGCTCCATGGTGCGGCTTTTGATCTGTTCCTCTAAAGCTCCTCGGGTGCTTAGACTAAACATATATACGTTTTCTTATTGTTTTCGTCTGTCTCTTCTGTCTTCGATCGAATGGAAAACGCACCAGCGGCGTGATCGATGGTCCTCGCAGCCAATTGGAACCCCTGTGAGCCACAAAATTGATTTAGCTTAAACCAACAGTGTTGCCGAAGTTCTTCGTTACATCGAATAATTCTTTCCATCTTCTGTTGCGTACAGCGAAGGACTCTCTGTCCATCCAGAGGCTGAAGGGCTCCAAACCAGATGTTGCACCGAAAGGTTTAATTTTCCGCCATGATACGAATCCCGGGCAAATTACAAAAGATGCGCGCATTGGCAAAAAAAGTATTTTCTTTTTTTTTGCAGAACGCTCCTCGGGAAGCTCAGGCGAGTTATGGTGTTATCATTCCATCTTGACAGCGCCTTATTATTTGGAGGATAGTCAGCTCTTGGATTGTGTTTCAATCCGTGTTTCCGAAGCCCTGGACCTGCTGTGCCCGCTCATAACCAAGTGACTTTTAGGACTTCATAAGTTGTTCCCAGGAAAAGCCACAAGATTTAAACTGTAATATTAGACAATGTCTTTATAGAAGCCAGAGCCTTCATGTTGTGAAGTTTGACTGCGAAGATATATATTTAATTTTTTTTTTTTTGGGAAAGGAATCCTTTTTTCGGAGTGCATTCGTAGGTTAAGGATGGAAATGTAACCCTTTAAAATCTGAATTGCGATTGGTCACAAGGTGTTGATTAGAGCTAATCGAATTGTACAGAACTTGTATGTAATGTTCTCCATATCAGTTTCTATGATATATTAGATATCATCTCAGTAGCTCCTGAATGCAGAGCTCAGAAAATCAAATGAAGCAGGTGCGTAACCCGACTCTGCACTTTCCCTGGACCTCAATTGATCCACGTTGACGATCTTTCTGTTTCCAAAATAAAAGTGTAAAGCAATTAATATACAACAAATAGGGAAATGGGATTTTGCAGAGTCTCCTTAGGACTGACAAGGAAATCTCCATGTTCTTCTAACGTTCCTGCAAAAATAGAGAGAATTCCAAGACAGGAGTTTGATTGAATTTGACTTTGTGTTAACCCCGATGGCCCCATGAACGCACCGTGCTACTTGCCCTAGGACAAACCGACAGGCTTTCTATAGAAACCAGCTCCGTGCTGGAATTTCGCCTGCACTTTGAACAAACTTGGACAAAAAAAAGAAAGAAAACCCCATCAGTGTACAAATGTCAGTGAGCAGTATGCGTAGGTATTACCGTGGTCTGTTTGATCCGACATTAAACATAGCAGGCCTACGTCTGGAGAACCCGATCTCCTCGTTCGCCGACCCTGACCGATATTAAAGCCTTTTCTCATCCTTTCGCAATAACAGTATCAATGTGGATGCTGATATGTTGTTTTTATTGATGTGTTTGATTCAAGAAAATTGAAAGCATGTTCCAGGGATTGAGCAACTGCGATCCAGAGAGTTCTCACTGCTGTGGCTTTACCCCTCTTGTGTTCTCACTGAAGTTTAGCAATTGCTTCTTTACTTATATTCTATTATTGATACGTGTAAAAACAAAGTGATGACATCTACATTTTATTCACTAGTACAGTCCTTTATATTTATGATGTTTATATATATATATATATATATATATATATATATATATATATATATATATATATATATATATATATATATATACATACAATATGAAAAAAATCATTGTATCATTGTCCTTAGTGTTGTCATACTCTTAGCATGCCTGCTAGTTAGCCACATTTTAAATATTTGCTAATTCTTTGGTAAAAAAATAAGAATTCGACCTTGTTACTTTCAAACTATTTAAGCGCAAAATATCAGCAAATATTTCATATAGGTTTTATAAACCTTCATGTTGCATGAGAATTTTTTTTTTTTTTTCCACTTTGAGTCTTGATTCTACCCTAAAGCGACTATTTCTTGTTCTGGTTAAGGCATTGGCCTTTGTCTTTAAAGGTCATGAGTTCAAATCCAAACCACACCAAGCTGCCACTCCTGGGCCCCTGAGTAAGGCCCTTAATCCCCATATAGCTCCTCAGTTGCATAAATGAGATCAGTGTACTGTAAATGTAAACATATCATTATAACAACGTACCAAATATCGTTACATTAATCTAATCAAAAGCCCAATAATGATGTTCTCAGAGGTAAAGATTCAGCCCCAACCTCAACTGCCACCACAATAAAGCCTTTTGATCTGAACCTGGCCACCCCATTCCTATTGACCAAGAAGTGTATTATATGATGTATTTGATCTCCAAAACCTTTTCATTCCCACTCTATTGCCACCATTTGACATGACAAGCAGGTATTAAAAAATATATCTCATCCTCTCATGGGTCTAAAAGATGAAATCCTGCCCTGGATAACAAACGAATGACATCACAGAGAGCCAAGTAATATCATATCATGTTATTAATGATTCCTGTGTTGTATATGTACGCAGAGGTTCCTGTTAGCTAACCAAACTTCTCCCGGCATCGCTCAAGATTAGATTAATACCCGAATGTGACTGTTTGACAGACTCCTTCTTCCAGTTATGGATGAGGTTATTTACATGGCGCATGATGAAATCCGGGAGATGGATGTCCTACTACACATGTGGCTGATGTTGTAAAAGAAATCATTGGCTCATTGACTAATCGAATGTGCAAGGAGGCATCGTTTTTTTTGCCCCTTTACAGAGAGAAAAGTCGAGGGAAAGTGAAAGCTGTTTGGTGGTTGCAGACATCTGAACTTTGGCTGAACCCCAGTTTTTAGGATGCTGCACGGGGATGACGCGTTCGGGTTCGAATCTGAGCGGCTGACATCGGGCCGATGGAAAGACATGATATCTTATTTTTCTGAGCCGGGCTGACACAAATTCCACCCCATTATTATTCTCTCATGGCTACGAAAAAAAAAGAGTTGTGCTCTGGAATTGAGGCACTCCGTAAGCAGATGTGGGCAAGGCAAGGATGGCTTTTGCTTTTCATTTGGATAATTTGTTTATCCTGATGGGGTGAATGAAGATGTTCTGGGAAGGAGATTCTGAAGGGAAGTCCAGTCCAGAGTCTTCAAATTAAGCAAAGAGGACTCGTAAGCATGTGCATGCAATTCAAGCTGTCAATCTGAAATATAAAGCATGTGGACATGATGGTTCATAGTAAAAAAAAAAAAAAAAGAGTTCCTCAAGCTGTACACAACAATCACAACGGCAACAGAGCTTGTCCTTCTGCTGATGCATCATTGATACAAATTCTTTCCCAGTAAAGGCTTTATCCCGATTTGGGGTGTGGGAGATCCAGAGTATATCCAGCAAGGCTGGAAAACACAAAGGAGGGATGGGACCGCAGTTTGACAGTCACTACTTTATCCTGGTTGCAGTAAATGTGGAGCGTTAGCTCAGAAAAACTAGACACAAGGCGGGACACCAGTCCATCATGGGCAACATGGACACACTTTTATCTCTAGGTTTCCATCAGGAGCCATCAGTCAACCTACGATGATGATACAGGCTCAAAGGAAGCATGGTCCAGGGTGGGGTTTGATTAGAACTTTCAGGTAGACCCAAGAAGGAATTCAGTTTTACCTTAGTACTCAAGCATCGGTGCCATAAATCGGATTCCGGAAACCAGTGGAGTGGAACACTTGAGCATCTTCAACTTGTAAAGCCGTCTAGATGATGTAGGGAAAGTCATGCTAGGAAATGCACCTGAGTGTTGTCCAGGATTGTCCTAAGGTTACTCATTTTGTCTAAAAAGTAAACAATTGCATGCTTTCAAAGATTGGAATGAGTTTGACTGAAACGGTTTAGCAAGGAGCTTTCGGGCTGCACCGGCTCCATAACTAGAATCCAATATGATTCCACTCAAACCTCTAGGAATGGCAACGAGGCAAGTGAGGTTTTGCAAATTACTGGAAATTAGCATAACTGCCATGTTTCATTCATCAGAGGAGGACTTTAATGATTTCTACTCACCCCCCGTTTGCCAGGCTTAGCTGTGTTCGAGAGCCAGCGGTGAACCCCATGCAGGTCGAGGCAGCTTGTACGGATTGATATTGCTCACAGCGTAATGCGGAGCAGATTCGCCGACGAGAAGCTCATCGCAATTTCCTTTCATGCTCATCGTCCTCCTCTGAAGCCTCTCGAAAAACATGCATAAGGAGACCAGATGCAAACAAAAAGCCGCGCTTACATATGTGTACACATCCCGTGGTCGCAGTCGACAGTTATTCTCACACTTGGCCAAATGTGAGGGTCTCGATGTGCTCGCTCTAGCGAACGACTTGTGTCTCTTCGGCACCTTGTTTCGATGGTGGTAAAATTTGTCCTGAATAAAAATTTTTTAAAAAGGATGTGCTTGAGGACGTTTTAAGAGGCAAGACTGGTAGCCACATGAAGCTGTATCGTAATATGCCAAACATGCATGTTTTATATGGCATATCACTGCAGATATGTTCATAGATTGGTGGTATAGCGAGCAATCTGGTGAAGAGATCAGGAAACACCATGACATTCCAGGCTTTCATAGGCTGGAATCAGTGCAGTGGTCGAATCGGCTCCAGCGCACGCTCGTATGCATGAAGGCATCTGTTACTGATCTGTGTGGTTGGTAAGCGAGTCCTCATAAACATCGCTCACCAGTTCATTAGCAGGGTGTGTGTGGGTGTGTGTGTGTGTATCTGTGTTTGTAGTGTTGATAATCTACCCTGATGAATGCTGTGTGGCAGTACCCTGCACAGTTCCTCTGTCTTCAGGACTCAGTGCCTGGGAATTACCCTACAGGCAGTAAATATTTCAGTAGATAGTGAACAATGCTTCAGTCTCCCGAACTACCATCCGGTAACTCCAGCGAATAACGGGTCAGAAAGTCAACACAATCGAAGTGCGGTTTATTTTTAAAACACTTACCAAACCTGCACTTTTCCAGTAGTTCATTACTTTCAGCAACTGTGTGTGGAAAAAATTGACATCTGTGTTCTCAGTCATGATATCATCAAGGTCTTTTCCCCCCGTACAGCCCTATAAAACGCTTTTGTCTGTTCTGCTATGTTAAGCAATTTGGGACAGATCAGTCAAAAATTCCACAGGCCCGATTTCGAATTTGGACGCAGATACATACAGACGGCGAGAGTTCCAGGCCTGACCGTAAGCGGATATCGGTCTGTCATATTAATATAAATGTTGCGCGCATCATTTCAAGGGATTATCGGGCTCAGGTGTCAAAAGTTGTAATCCTGGTAATGGATGAGAAATGAAAGTTTAGAACCTGTGAGATTGACTTCTCAGAATCTGTTTTGAAAATTTAATTAATATATTATTAGTAGTAGTAGTAGTAGTAGTAGTGGTGGTGTTTATAGGACTGTGGTGAGACCTGAGATGTTGGATTGTTTAGAGACAGTGGCATTGAGTGAAAGACAGGAGGTGGAGCTGGAGGTAGCAGAGCTGAAGATGTTGAGATTTTCGTTGCGAGGGACGACGATGGACAGGATTAGAAATTAGTTTATTAGAGGGACAGCGCATGTAGGACGTTTTGGAGACAAGGTGAGGGAGGCAAGATTAAGATGGTTTGGACATGTGCAGAGAAAGGACATGGGGTATATCAATAGGAGAATGCTGAGGATGGACCAACCAGGAAGGAGGTAAAGAGGAAGACCAAGGAGGAGGTTTATGGATGTGGTGAGGGAAGGCATACAGGTAGTTGGGGTGAAAGAGGCAGATGTAGAGGACAGGAGGGGTATGGAGACGGATGATTCGCTGTGGCGACCCCTAATGGAAGAAGCCGAAAGAAGAAGAAGAAGAAGAAGTACTAGTATTGGTGGACAAAGTACGCAAACGATGTACTTGAGTTAAAGTAGAGATCCATGTAAAATATAAATCCAGTAAAAGTGTCCCTTTAATTTTTCACTTGAGTAAATCTACAAATGTATTTGCCTTCAAATGAATTCAGGTATCCAAAGTACAATGATTTATTATGGCTATAATGTTCCTATTATCATTTTTGTCACACGACTCTTTACCTAATCACCTCATAGAATAATATTATTGAGTCAAACACTCACTGATTTCTATTCAAAGGATCATGAGCCCAAAACCTTTTCATCGACTTCCATAAAATCGCACAAATGAGGTCACGTGTGTCTGGAGTTTCTTCATCATTTATTCCTCTCTAAATGTTCTGCTTGCTGTTGAACTGACGCTGAACTGTATGTTGGTGATCAGTAGATACACCAAGTGCCGACCGAAAGAAGTTTAAAACAGAGATTGGTGGTTTGCTGTGTGTTTGACCAGTTAAGTTTTTATACACAAATAAAAAGTAACGACTGATTTTTTTAAATGTTACATTTTGATTTGGACTGAAATACAGCTATTATAATAATAATAATAATAATAATAATAATAATAATAATAATAATAATTATAATTATAATAATAACAAAATAATTATAATAATAATTATTATTATTATTATCATTATTATTATTATTATTTTAAATATTATTATCATTATTATTATGTTTGGGAATAGTTTTTGATTGGACATTGTCTACTTCAGATTCTAAACAAAGTGCTTCTATATAATTAAAAAAAAAAGACTGCTCTCTTTCTGTCTCTCTCTCTCTCTCTCTCTCTCTCTCTCTCTCTCTCTCTCTCTCTCTCTCTCTCTCTGTCTTTTTTCACACTTTCTCTTACTGTGTCTCCTATTTGCTCACTTTATCTCACTCTTTCAGTCTTTCTTTTTTCTTACTGTCTGTCATTCGCTCAGTTTCTCACTCTTGCACTTTCTTAATTTCTCTCTCTCTCATTCTCTATGCCTTTTTCACTCTTTTTCTCACTCTCCCTTATTCTCTCTCACGATCTCACTCTCTCATTCTCTCTAACTCTCTCTCTTTCTCACACATTCTCTCACTCTCTGTTTTACAATTTTTCTCATTGTATCTCTCATTCTCTCTCTCTTTGACTCTTTCTCTCTCTCACTCAATCTCACTTACCCTCTCACTGTCTCTTTCTCACTCTCTTATTCTCTTTCTCACTCTTTCTCTTTTTCACTTTCACTTTTTTCCTCACTCTCACTTCTCTTTCATGTCTCTCTCTCTCTCTCTCTCTCTCTCTCTCTCTCTCTCTCTCTCTTTCTCTCTCTCTCTTATATCTCTTTTTAACTATCGATTTATTTATTTATTTACCTTTTATCCATTTAACTCACTTGAGTAGATATTGAACAAAAATTACATGTTACTTGATATAAGAATGGTGGACACATCACAACTGTCACAATAAAGGAATGTTGAAAAAGTTCCTCTCCTTTTTCTCTCTCTCTTGTCTTATAATAAGGTAAAGAAACTGTTGATCTTGCTGTGTTTCCCCCCTTTACTTTGTATTATTTATATAGATGTGCCTGTGGGACTTCAGATAACGGATGTGTTGTGGAGACAGCGAGCTCGGCTCCACGTACAGGCCACTATTAAAAACTGAAAGGCTCATATTTTCACTATCAACAAGACCCGGACGTCATCTCGTGTCTGGTAAGCCGAATACAGACTCCAAATGAAAATCATAAATTTCTAGTATAAAAGTTTTTTTCCATTGTTGTAAACAGTTTCTCTGTGATATCGCACGTCATTTATTGCTCATCGGTATTGCGGGTTGGGGGGGGTTTAAGAAAGAAAAAAAAAAAGATTTACAACCGTGTAACTAGTAATGTAATTATAAGCCCTTTTAGAGACAAAATATACGGTTATAGAACTCGCCACAATTTTCCATATGTTGCTCTATTGGACAGAGTGTGTCCTTACTCCCGGCTAGTTATCAGCTTTTTACATATGGTTCAACTTTGCACCCTCTCTTCTGTGGGGCCCGAACGCTAACACACACGCACACGCACACGCGCACACACGCACACACACACCTGGGTTTCATTACCACACTAAGCCGTCCATCGCGCTAGTGTACGATAGGGTTATCTCAATCAGCCTCAAAACGCTGGTAGCCGGGAGAAAGTAAACACACCAGGCCCCGATGGAAAGACAGAATTCCGAGCGCGTACCGCAAAAACCAGCCGAAAATGGCAGCAGCGTGGTGTTGAGCGCGAACACTGCAGCTTAGCTCAGGATTTAAAGCTTTACCCTCCGTGTTCTTGTGCCTGTTCTGCTTTTGTGCCATGCCGAATATGTAAATATGGGCCTTGATTCGAAGAGACATTTCACCGCAAACGTCTAGACGGCTTCCTGAAAACAGTATGCTGTCAGGGGACTTTATATATATATATATATATATATATATATAATATTATACACTGTATGGACAAATGTTTGTGGACACCAGAGCTACTTTTGATACCAGCTACCTACTTTTGTAGGTCCCATTCCACATTTAGTCCTCATCTCTTCTGGAAAGATGTTCCACTAAATTTTGTAGAGATTTGTGCTCCTCAAGGGTGTTAGTAAAGTTGGATACTGATGTAGGTGAGGTGAGGAGGCTTGAGGTGCCGTTCTAATTCATCCCAAAGGTGTTCAAAAGGGTTAGAGATCTATAGCAGGAGATCTTCCATTCCAAACACATGGAAATCAGATATTCATGGCGCTGAAGTGAAGGGAAAATTTCATGGCACAGCATTCAAAGACGTTCTATACAATTGTGTGCCTCTGAGGGAGGTGGCAACTCAGTGGTTAGGACATTGGACTCTGGATTAGAACTGCTCAGTTGTAAGTCGCTCTGGATAAGGGCTTCTGCCAAATGAAATAAATGTAATTGATTTATAATTTGGGGGGAAAAAAAACATATGGGTGGGAAAAAATTAAATCTGGTGTCCCAATACCAGATTAATTTTTTTATTTTTTCCCACCCATATGTTTTGTGTCCCAATACCAGATTTTGATCACACAGTGTGACATTTAAAGTGTTTCTTTTTTTCAGCTAGTGCATGAGACACTTTTGAGAAGTTGTATTAGTTGGTCATGGGTGTTCTAAACCATCCCGAGCGTAGCGAAACACTTTAGCTGAACCAAACACTGTTTTTTTTTGTACCCTGTCTCAACTCCCCCCCTCCCCCCAAACACACACACACACACACACACACACACACACACACACACACACACACACACACACACACAGTTTTGTCAGTCACAGCAGGACTGTCATCATTTGTTGTGCTGCTTCATGCTTCATCCCCACTTGACCATGACGACCTCCTGAGTGGTCCCACAAGGCCGCACTCTGGGTCCTAGGTAAATTCTCCTCATGCTCCCAGACAGGGGTCAGTCGGAAGATCAGGGGCTTTTAGCGCCGGTCTGAGGCGAGTGCTATGGCTTAGCATGGGATTAAGTTTCTTCGGGTAATTGACGGTATTGGGAAGGTGAAACTGGCTTTGGGTTACCGATTGGCCCGTGTCATCCGGACTTTTGATACAAACTTCGGAAAAAAGCGTCCGGGTTACAAATTCAAAAATTTGAGGTGAAATAACCACTGTTTACATCCGTGCTGAGCAGAAAAGCATTTAAACAACCCCAAAAATGGGGGTACAACAAGAGTCTGACTCCTGTCAGTCAAAAAAAAGGATGCTAGCCCTGCCTAATGCTAATCTCCTAAATGTAGCATCTTTTTTTACATTGCTAGCAGAGGTGGATTATCATCCCACCATTCAAACTTTCCATATATGGACAAAAATGACACTGTGGGTTTAAGAATGGAAAGATTTCACACTTCCTGCAAATCCAGATGATTCGACGGAAAGCAAGGGCTGAGAAATGCTCTCTATAGGTTAAATCAATGCAGATGTATCTCCATGCCACACACACATACGCCGACACACACATGGACCGGCACACACATTCACACCCACATGCACACACTCACGGACACACACACACTTGGACACACATTAAACAGATTGCTTTTTTATACCTTTTGCACACACACAGTTGAGGTGATATTGTGATTAGGGATGAAACGGTACATGTATTCATACCAAACCGTTTCGTTACTGGAAATATGATTTGTAGTGCGTTTTAAAACTCAGATTTTGTTTTGTGTTTTATGTAAAGCTTTAAGATTCTCTCTTAAAAAGAGAAAATCCTGACAATTCCGAATATGGAGGGAGTGAATAAATGAAGGATGGTATCTTTAGAAAATTAAATATTAAATGTAAAACACACACACGAAACATACATATCATACACATCTGTATTTCCCAAATGGGGTCTAACAGATGTAAACTATTTATTTTAATTCTTTCATTTATTGAATTTAATTTGTGTGAGATTAATCGATTACTCAATTTAATCAATTTGATTAATCAATTTCATTTGATTTATTATGCTATTTTCCATTTTGTTTAATTATTTTTTATATTATAAAATATAATAATTTTTAATTGTTTAAAAAATGTAACCTGATGATGTTCACATCATCAACGATAATAATATAAACTGCGTTAAATAAAAACTATAAGCAATTTTGTGTTCTGCATTTCTTCCCCCAACTGTCCTGAAATTGCACCGAACTGTGATTTAAAAACCGAAATACACACCGATCCGTGAATTTTGTTTACTGTTACATCCCTAATTGTGATGAAGAGGTGATATTGTGTTGTTGATGTTTTGAGGTGTTGTGTGGATGTTGTGAGGTGATGTGAGGGGATGTGTGGGATTCTTGTGAGGTGATATTGTGGTGGTGTTGATGTTGTGAGGAAGTTGTGAGGTGATATTCTGTTTATGATTATGTTGTGAGGTGATATTGTGGTGGTGTTGATGTTGTAAGGTGATATTATGGTGGTGATGATGTTGTGAGGTGATATTCTGTTTATGATGATGTTTTGAGGTGATATTGTGGTGGTGTTGATATTGTGGTGGTGATGATGTTTGAAGATGTTTTGAGGTGATATTGTGGTGTTGATGATGTTTGAAGATGTTGTGAGGTGATATTGTGGTGGTGAAGATGTTTGAAATAAAGAGAAATAGCTATAAAAAATAAACTTGACTTGATGTGATGTTTGAAGATGTTGTGAGGTGATATTGTGGTGTTGATGTTTTGAGGTGTTGTGTGAATGTTGTAAGGTGATGTGAGGGAATGTAGGAGATTCTAGTGAGGCGATATTGTGGTGGTGTTGATGTGGGTGATATTCTGTTTATAATGATGTTGTACGGTGATATTGTAGTGGTGATGATGTTTTGAGGTTATATTCTATTTATGATGATGTTGTGAGGCGATATTGTAGTGGTGATGATGTTTTGAGGTTATATTCTATTTATGATGATGTTGTGAGGTGATATTGTAGTGGTGATGATGTTTTGAGGTGATATTCTGTTAATGATGATGATGATGTGAGGCGATATTGTGGTGGTGTTGATGTTGTAAGGTGATATTCTGTTTATGATGATGATGATGTGAGGCGATATTGTGGTGGTGTTGATGTTGTGAGGTGATATTCTGTTTATGACGATGTTTTGAGGTGATATTGTGGTGGTGTTGATGTTGTAAGGCGATATTGTGGTGGTGTTGATGTTGTGAGGTGATATTCTGTTTATGATGATGTTTTGAGGTGATATTGTGGTGGTGTCGATGTTGTGAGGTGATATTTTGGTGGTGGTGTTGATGTTGTGAGGTGATATTCTGTTTATGATGATGTTTTGAGGTGATATTGTGGTGGTGTCGATGTTGTGAGGTGATATTTTGGTGGTGGTGTTGATGTTGTGAGGTGATATTCTGTTTATGATTATGTTTTGAGGTGATATTGTGGTGGTGATGATGTTTTGAGATGATATTCTGTTTATGATGATGATGATGTGAGGCGATATTGTGGTGGTGTTGATGTTGTAAGGTGATATTCTGTTTATGATGATGTTTTGAGGTGATATTGTGGTGGTGTTGATGTTGTGAGGTGATATTTTGGTGGTGGTGTTGATGTTGTGAGGTGATATTCTGTTTATGATGATGTTTTGAGGTGATATTGTGGTGGTGTCGATGTTGTGAGGTGATATTTTGGTGGTGGTGTTGATGTTGTGAGGTGATATTCTGTTTATGATGATGATGATGTGAGGCGATATTGTGGTGGTGTTGATGTTGTAAGGTGATATTCTGTTTATGATGATGATGATGTGAGGCGATATTGTGGTGGTGTTGATGTTGTGAGGTGATATTCTGTTTATGACGATGTTTTGAGGTGATATTGTGGTGGTGTTGATGTTGTGAGGCGATATTGTGGTGGTGGTGTTGATGTTGTTAGATGATATTCTGTTTATGATGATGTTTTGAGGTGATATTGTGGTGGTGTCGATGTTGTGAGGTGATATTTTGGTGGTGGTGTTGATGTTGTGAGGTGATATTCTGTTTATGATTATGTTTTGAGGTGATATTGTGGTGGTGATGATGTTTTGAGGTGATATTCTGTTTATGATGATGATGATGTGAGGCGATATTGTGGTGGTGTTGATGTTGTGAGGTGATATTCTGTTTATGATGATGTTTTGAGGTGACATTGTGGTGGTGTTGATGTTGTAAGGCGATATTGTGGTGGTGTCGATGTTGTGAGGTGATATTTTGGTGGTGGTGTTGATGTTGTGAGGTGATATTCTGTTTATGATGATGATGATGTGAGGCGATATTGTGGTGGTGTTGATGTTGTAAGGTGATATTCTGTTTATGATGATGATGATGTGAGGCGATATTGTGGTGGTGTTGATGTTGTGAGGTGATATTCTGTTTATGATGATGTTTTGAGGTGACATTGTGGTGGTGTTGATGTTGTAAGGCGATATTGTGGTGGTGTCGATGTTGTGAGGTGATATTTTGGTGGTGGTGTTGATGTTGTGAGGTGATATTCTGTTTATGATGATGATGATGTGAGGCGATATTGTGGTGGTGTTGATGTTGTAAGGTGATATTCTGTTTATGATGATGATGATGTGAGGCGATATTGTGGTGGTGTTGATGTTGTGAGGTGATATTCTGTTTATGATGATGTTTTGAGGTGACATTGTGGTGGTGTTGATGTTGTAAGGCGATATTGTGGTGGTGTCGATGTTGTGAGGTGATATTCTGTTTATGATGATGTTTTGAGGTGATATTGTGGTGGTGTTGATGTTGTGAGGTGATATTTTGGTGGTGGTGTTGATGTTGTGAGGTGATATTCTGTTTATGATGATGTTTTGAGGTAATATTGTGGTGGTGGTGTTGATGTTGTGAGGTGATATTCTGTTTATAATGATGTTTTGAGGTGATATTGTAGTGGTGATGATGTTTTAAGGTGATATTCTGTTTATGATGATGTTTTGAAGTGATATTGTAGTGGTGATGTGAGGTGATATTCTGTTTATGATGATGATGTTGTGAGGCGATATTATGGTGGTGATGATGTTGTAAGGTGATATTCTGTTTATGATGATGTTTTGAGGTGATACTGTGGTGGTTGTTGATGTTGTCAGGTGATATTATGGTGGTGATGATGTTTTGGGGTGATATTGTGGTGGTGTTGATGTTGTGAGGTGATATTCTGTTTATGATGATGTTTTGAGGTGATATTGTAGTGGTGATAATGTTTTGAGGTGATATTCTGTTTATGATGATGTTTTGAGGTGATATTGTAGTGGTGATGATGTTTTTAAGTGATATTGTAGTGGTGATGATGTTTTGAGGTGATGATTTGATTTGATGAGGTTGTGTTTTGATGTTGTGCAGTGATGTTTTGTAGAGAACAAAGACGGTGTTCCAGTTCCAGTTTAATGAAGAGACACGTTCAGGAACCTTTTGGGATTAACACAAAGAGAAGAAAGTTTTTTTGCGTCTTAGCTTTGTGATAGACGCTACACACTCCTGTGTCGGCTGTTGGGTGTGTAGATGTTGTTTGCTCTGCAGGCGTTTAGAGTGAACACACACTCTTCAGTTCATCATGACTGGGTAAAGTTGTTTTTTTGTGAAATGATGCGAGCTGCGTTCACATCTGGCGGGGAGTTCAGGAACGCCTCCGAGCCCGAGCCAGCGTCTCTGAACAGCTGTGTTTCCAGACCCCACATTGTTTTGTTGCTTTGCATTGATTTTTTTTTTTCCCTCTTTTTTTTCCTCTCTCACCAGTTCCCACGTCTGCACTTTGATCCCTCTGGGATTATGTGTAGAGATTCTCAGGGAAGTGTGTGCATCTCCTAATCAACTCTCAGGACGCTGCAGAGACACTTTCTAATCTGATTATTAAACACACACACTCACACACACACACACACACACACACAAACACACACACACACACACACACACACACACACACACACACACACACACACACACACACACACACAAGATTTACATTCAGCTTCATTTGCACTTCTACACTACTTTACTGTTGCATCTAGGATTCCTGAGTCTGTCTCTACACACACACACACACACACACACACTTTATAAAGAAAGTCCTTATAAAGAAAATCACAGAAGTGATATTTATTATTTATTAAGAACGAAAGATATGCCGATAGATAGATAGATAGATAGATAGATAGATAGATAGATAGATAGATAGATAGATAGATAGATAGATAGATAGATAGATAGATAGATAGATAGATAGATAGATAGATAGATAGATAGATAGATAGCAGAGATAGAACTCTCTCTACCTCTAGCTCGCTTTCTCCTTCTTTCCCTCTCTCTGTCTCTCAAACTTGTTCTCTTTATCTCACTTACCTTCTTTCCCCCACTCTATCTTTCTAATTCTCTTTCCCTCTCTACCCCTCTCTTTTTCCCCCTCTCTCTATCTTTTTAATTATCCCCACTCTATCTCTCTATATCTTCTTCTCTGTTCCCTCTCTCTATATCTAAAGCCCTCTCTCCCTCTTTCTATCTCTCTAACTCTCACTATCTCTACCTCTCTCTCCTTTTTTCCATCTTTCAAAATTTTTAACTATCTCTCTATTTTTCTCTCCTTTGTTCCATCTTTTTATCCCCCTTCCCCCCCGTGCGTTAATGACTCGACTCAGAGGTGGTGGTTAATGAGTGGACGATCGACCTGTTGCCTAATGTGTACACTAATGGAAAAACGGCGCATCAGAGCGTGTGCAGCTCATAAATTAATACCCCCCTAACACCCCCCACCCCACTATATGATCAGCTCATTAGTGAAGGAATGTGGAGCGTACTTCATTAATCGATCCGTATAGATCCGGGCAAGTTTGGGAAAAGAAAACACAAGGGAGGAATGTCAGGAATTAAAAAGGGAGGTTGTAAGCACTAAGCTGGCACTAGCTTCAGTACGGTAGGGTTTCTAGGAGTCTCTTAATCATTGGAACATTACACACACACTGTAATATTACACACAGCATGCTATTGCAAAAGAAGAATCAGCCCTTGGGATGTTTCTGTTATCAGGATGTAGCCTCTGGGATATTTTATACAACAATGTGTCAAAAGTCTTTATTTACTAATGCACTATATGGACAAAGGTTTGTGGACACGTAACCATATGGTCTTTGAACATCCTTTTCACATTGAGGTTCAATTTGCTCTTATAATTAGATCCACTCTTCTGTGCAGATGTTCCACTAGATTTTGTGCTCATTCAGTCACAAGGGTGTTAGTAAATTCAGGTAGATAGCAGGAGATGTTCCATCATATCCAACCCATGTAAAATATATCTTCATGGAGCTGACTTTGTGCACAGGGGCATTGTGATGCTGGAACAGGTTTCCTAGTTCAAATTAAGAAAAAATTTAATGCTACCACTTTTAAAGTTGTGCTAACAGTTTGGGGAAGAACCACATGATTTGAAAAGTCAGGTGTCCCAATACTTCTGCACATAGGGTGTACGTTTTTTTCATCTATTTATAGTTATAAAGTCAAAACTAATTTGTTGTATACCTTACTTTATCAACAACTACATTTTCCTCTTAATATGTTCCTCTCTTCAGTGGGTTGTTATCTGATTGTGATCACCAGTTCTGTGTTACGTATTGATGAAATTGCTTAGATGCTTTTGTCCAAGTTCAAGTCTTTTTTCATAAACCAACTGATATGTGAATTCTGAATGATTGTCGCATGGAGCTTTGAACTCACTGATAAGTGTGTAGAATGATGCGTGTTTGTGTGTGTACATAATTGTGTACAAGTGTGTATGTGTTTGTGTGTTGTATAGTTTACAAATGTAATTCTAGAGTCATAAGTACTGAAAAAAGAAAGAATGAAAGAAAGAAATGTGTGTGTGTAGAATATGTTTAATTGTGTATGTGTGTACAATACAGTGTGTGTGCACAATACAGTATGTGTTTGTGTGTTTTATAGTTTACAAATGTAAACTGTAATGTGTTGAAGAAAGAAAGAAAGAAAGAAAGAAAGAAAGAAAGAAAGAAAGAAAGAAAGAAAGAAAGACCACCACATCCAATTTTAAGGGGCTTTTTTTAAGATACACCAGGAGCTCGCTGTCCAGGCCATGGGCCAGAGAATATATTTAATTCAGCTGAAGATGTTTTGTTTTCATCAAATTTAATGTTTGCTTTCGAATGTTTCTAACTTTTGTCTTTCTGATATCCAGCAGTGTCCCAAATATCTCACTGGAATATTTCAAACAGTGTCGTTTTTAAGTTTATTACATTTTTAATAAACAATGGTATTTATATCCCTTTACTCTTTTACGAGAGGTTTATAATACAGTTTGGATGAATAGTGCTACAAAAAATCTTTCTTTCTTTAGTTCTCTTTCTCTTATATTATACTTCAGTTACAGGTCACATTAGAACTCCAGCTCATCCTCGCTACGGTTTTAAAATAAGCTCTAAAACATACAGCATTTGCACAAAGATAGTTTTACATATTCAGAGTTGGGTTCTGTACAAAATCCCTAGTGTATAGTTAAAGCTTCTAGAGGCTGCAAAATATTTTCTGGGTAGAAGGAGTCAAGATCATGGCCGTGGACTATGCTTCCCATCAGCCAATGCACCATCACGTGACTGGGTCAAGCATCACTAATCGCTCACACGTTTACACACTGGTTGTTGGATCATGTGGTTTCTTGACTTTTGTTGATCGTTTACTGTAATTGAATGGAATGCAATTGTTTAGACTCCAGAAAAGAAAGTGTGTTAAGGATAAGCTGACCTCGTGTTTATCTGCTGCATGTAGGGCTCACTTTAGGTTCATTTCAGGGCGTTCTCCTGGAGAGTAGTGTATCTGATGATGAAGATAAACAGACTAACAAAGAGATACGTTTGTGTGTGTGGTGTAATTCTTTGGTGTGTGTGTGTGTGTGTGTGTGTGTGCGTGTGTATTTGATGTGTATGTTTGTGTGTGTTTGTGATTTAGGTCTTTGTTTGAAGTATATGCGTGTATTTAGTGTGTGTGTGTTTGATGTGTGTTTGTGTTTGGAAGTTTGTTTGCTGTGTGTGTGTTTGGTGTATATGTTTGTTAATTTGCTGTATGTGTGTGTGTGTGTGTGTGTGTGTGTATATGTAGTTGTTTGGTGTGGGTATATGTGTGTGTGTGTGTGTGTGTGTGTGTGTGTGTGTGTGTGTGTGTGTGTGTGTGTGTGTGTGTTTGATGTGTGTATGTGTTTGGATGTTTGTTTGCTGTGTGTGTGTGTTTGGTGTATATGTTAATTAATTTGGTGTGTGTGTATATGTAGTTGTTTGGTGTGGGTATATGTACATGTATTTGGTGTGTGTGTGTTTGATGTGTGTATGTGTTTGGATGTTTGTTTGCTGAGTGTGTGTTTGGTGTATATGTTAATTAATTTGGTGTGTGTGTATATGTAGTTGTTTGGTGTGGGTATATGTGCGTGTATTTGGTGTGTGTTTGGGTGTTTGTTTGTTAGTGTGTGCATGTGCGCGTACATGCGCACATATTTCGGATGTAAAACTGATACAGTTCCATCAGCTGCACATGATCAGTGACAGATGAAGGCCAGCTATGTCACGTTCAACAGAGTGGGCGCCAAAACTTCTGCTTCTTCTGCCTCCAGATCTGCGGCTGATCATCAAAGGAGGCACATTTTTGAATGTTCAGTGACCAACAGCATGGGAACAAAATCCATATTCCCTCTGTGGGAAAATAATCATCATCCCACTTCCTGTTTCATTTTATTCCTCTTATACCACAGTGAGGTGCCAATTTTTATCCGTTTCTAGTTACGTGGTACAGAAACGTCCATGAAACATTCGTTTCCATCACCAGCGTAACTCCTCTGTAATGGTGATCTTGCAAAATTTACAAATATTTACAAAGCACCGATACTGGAGACTCCTTCCAAAAATGATTAAAAAATACATCACATTAACAGAACAGCTCGGTGATTTCTCAGTGACATCTAGTGTGTGTGTGTGTGTGTTGTGTGTGTGTGTGTGTGTGTGTGTGTGTGTGTGTGTGTGTGTGTGTGTGTGTGTGTGTGTGTGTGTGTGTGTGTAAAATTTTATGTATAATTGTGTGTATATATATATATATGTTGTATTATTGTGTGTATACAGATAATATTCACAGCGCTCCACTTTTTTCACATTTTGTTATAGTTTCATTCCAAAATGGATTAAGTTCATTATTTTCCTTACAATTCTACAAACAAAACCCCATAATGACAAAGTGAAAGAAGTTTGTTTGAAATCTTAAATGTATTTAAAATAAAATAAACATAAAAAGTCACATTACTAAGAAATAGAAAATGTTCACAGCCTTTGCTCAATACTTTGTTGAAGAACCTATCATGTTATGATGCTACAAGCTTGGCCACCTATTTTTGGCCAGTTTCTCCCATTCTCCTTTGCAGAACCTCTCAGGCTCCATCAAGTTGGATGGGGAGCCATTTTCAGATCTCTCCAGAGATGTTCAAGTCTGGACTCTGGCTGGGCCACTCAAGGACATTTACAGAGTCACAGAGTAGCCACTCCTTTGTTATCTTGGCTGTGTGTTTAGGGTTGTTGTCCTGTTGGAAGATAAACCGTCACCCCAGTCTGAGTTCAAGAGCGCTCTGGAGCAGGTTTTCATCAAGGACATTTCTGTACATTGCTGCATCTTTCCCTTGACCCTGACTAGTCTCCCTCTAAAAAACATCCTCACAGCATGAGGCTGCCACCACCATGCTTTACTGTAGGGATGGTATTGACCAGGTGATGAGCAGTGCCTGGTTTCCTCCAGACATGACACTTAGCATTCAGTCCAAAGAGTTCAATCTTGTGGTCTGAGAGTCCTTCAGGTGCCTTTTGGAAAACTCCAGGAAGGCTGTCATGTACCTTTTACTGAGGAGTGGCTTCCGTCTGGCCACTCTACTATACATGCCTGATAGGTGGAGTGCTGCAGAGATGGTTGTTCTTCTAGAAGATTCTCCTCTCTCCACAGAGAAACACTGGAGCTCTTTGCGAGTGACCATCGGGTTTTTGGTCACCTCCCTGATTAAGGTCCTTCTCCCCCCATCGCTCAGTTTGGCCGGGGCGGCTGCTCTAGGAAGATTCCTGGTGGTTCCAAATTTTTTCATTCATGGATGATGGAGGCCACTCTGCTCATTGGGATGTTTAATGCTGCAGAAAGTTTTCCGTTCAATTCCCCAGATCTGTGCCTCGATACAATCCTGTCTCGGAGGTCTACAGACAATTCCTTGGACTTCATGGCTTGGTTTGTGCTCTAACATGCACTGTTAACTGTGGGACCTTCTATAGACAGGTGTGTGTCCAATCAACTGAATTGACCACAGGTGGACTCCAATCAAGTTGTAGAAACATCTCAAGGATGATCAGTGGAAACAGGATGCACCTGAGCTCAATTTTGAACGTCCTAGCAAAGGCTGTGAAAACTTATGTTCATGTGTTTTTTATTTTTAATACATTTGCAAAGATTTCAACCACACTTCTTTCACGTTGTCATAATGGGGTGTTTTTTGTAGATTTTTTAAGGAAAAGAATGAATTTAATCCATTTTGGAATAAAGCTGTAACCTAATAAAATGTGAAAAAAGTGCTGTGATTTCCAAATGCACTGGATGTGAATAATTGTATGTGTTTAATTGTGTATGTATATGTGTATAATTGCGAGGGTGTGTAATTGCATGTGTATAGTTGTGAGTGAATTTGTGTATATGTGTTGTATGCGTGTGTACAATTGTATGTGTACATGTATAGTTTTAATTACATTGTACAATACAAATGCAGTTCCCATCTTCCACCAGTAGGGACAGGAATAACGCTTTGTAGCTTAATCATCTCCACTATTAAAATATAGAGCACATTTGTTCTTGAAGCTTTATTGTGTATCAGGCGGGTTTTATTCGCCGGCATCTGTTTCACTGAGGCATTCCTGTGCATTCGCCTCTTTATACACACACACGCACACAACCACACACACAAGCACACACACACATGCACAAATACACGCTCTGTAATTCCGACACAAATTTCTTACACATCCATGAAATGATTTACTCTCGAGCAGCAGTTGTTGCTCCGTGCGTGTCTGTTTTCTCAGCCTGTCTTGTTGTGAACACACACACACACACACACACACACACACACACACACACACACACACACACACACACACACAGAGTGCAGGAGAAGCTTAGCATAGCATTCCTAGGACCACACATCTTGCAGACTGTGTGAAAGGGGCTTCCTCATGCTCCTCCTTTACACCATTACGGTTTGGCCATCGCTCCGTGACTTTCACAAACTCTGGGGCATTTAATTGCTTGTTTGTTGTTACTATTATTATTATTATTATTATTATTATTAAAAGCAGTACATGTGGACTGGTGTATGCTAACTGTGGCACCTGTAGCTACAGCTTCAGAAAGTGAACGACCGAATTATTAAAAGTTTGTTTGTATTTTGCGCTAGAACCAAGCGAGGTACAAGCATTCTTTGCCGTCAGGACAATGCTTGTGCAATTTGCACATTGGTACTACCCTTCCCACAAGCCATTGTGCTAAGTCGCGTGTTTGGATTCGCACCTGTTTAACACTAATATCTGATGAGCACTATGAACATTCCCTGAATTTTTATATGTCTTTCACGTTTGTCATCCGTGCACTTTGTTTTTGTTTACGTTCAGACCTCCGTCCCATAGTGTTTAGTTTTTGTTTATACCGTAAATATCTGCGCTTGCATCCACATCCTCGTGTCTTAAAACGGTACCGTAGGTTAGCTACAAATAATAGTTTCTTTGACGTTGGAAATGTACTAGAGACGTAACGACTGGGAAAAATCTTGCAAAATGTTTTTTTCAATAAAAAACTAGCTTACTAACGCTAACACGGCTTGTGAGGAAATGTCTGATTGTAGCTGCAATAACAAAGTGTTAAAGTTTCTAGCATTAAACCAGGATGTAATAAAAATTCATATCGGCATATTGGTATACACACACACAAAGATTGTCCCCAAGTTATAATGGTTCTACTTACTATTTAGCAATCTTATGATGAATAAAATACAACAAAATTGTAAATATATTATACTATGGTTTCACAGTAGGCAAACGTAGCAGCGTAAGCTCCACCCTCCACTCCAAAACCAGCCCTCATCCACGTGCTCGCGGCCACATATATATTCGTATAGTTTATACAGTACGGTACTGTCAATTGCTCTGTTCCGCTAAATTGCGTGCTTTTATTTACTTTGTTAACAAATTACAATACACTACCCTGTACCGATCACCAAATTATGAGTATCTTAATACTTACTTACATTTATTATATATATATTTATATATTATATATATATATATATATATATATATATATATATATGTGTGTGTATATATATATAGATTTTATACGGTCTTCCTGTCTGCCAGGAGATGATGTCACGGCTCGGGGTCAGCCGTGTGCTAATTGAATATGATGAAGCGTTCCCTGCTCTCACTTCTTGTTTCGTCACCCCGGGACCCGACCATCCGCTGGCTCACACACCATCCTGGAGGGATGGAGCGAGGAGGAGGAGGAGGAGGATGGGGTGTTGGGTTTTCTGAGGTTTGTCTGTTTGAAGTGTGAGAGTTTAGTGTTCATCCTGCGCACTCTGGAAGCGGTAAAGCGATACCACGTGTGAGAGGGAAAAAAAAAAAAAAAACAGGCATCTCGACCACCCGGTGCATTTAACGATGATAGCATATGATGATGATGACAATACTGTCCATTGTGTGTGCATTTAATGACAGGGCCTGGTGATGTAAAAACTTGTCTCTTGGACATTCAGGGACATGAAATGTAGCTGTAAACAGATAAAAAGTCGTTCTTTAACGAGTCAAGCAAATGGCAAATGTACAAAGCAAACACTTCACTGTATCACCACCCCAACCATCTCTCATACTGTTGATTATTTTCCTGTATCAGCACAATCTGTCATGTTTTATCCCACTGTAGGTGCATCATTTATCCCTCGTTATTTATAGGGACGAGTCTGGAAAAACAATCGCAGCAGATGTCCGTGAGATCAGACCTGAAGTGTCCCTTGATATTGGAACTCTTCTGGTTAGAATTATCATTCTAGACAACTCCCTCTTTCTTCTTTATAAATATCGCTTTTATGTGGTTGAAAAAAAGAAAAAGAAATGCTATTTTGATTGAATCATCTTGTTGAACTCGAGTCCGAATTTTCATCTTACAGTAGTAGCCAAGTTTGGAATAAAATATATTTATGACAATATTGAAAAAAGAATATAAGTTATTATTATATACTATAATATACTCACTATTAAAGGAACACCTGCAGTCTTTTGTGCACCAAGGACCTGTTGTATATTTTTATTTTCATGACGCAGCAATTTGCTATTGATTTTTATTAATTGAATCATATAGATTACTTATTACTTTTTAAGCAGTTTTCTTACCAGCTTCATTCTTTCAAAAAAATTATTAAGACACAATGAATAGGGAAATAAACACACTTTGAAATTGCCTTCCGTGGTGGAGGGTTCTTTTTAATAGGGTTCTTGCGCAGTAGAGCGTTCTTGTGTAATAGGGGTTCTTGTGTAGTGGGGGGTTCTTGTCTAATAGGGAGTTATTGTGTAATGGGGAGTTTTGTGTAATGGGTGTTCTTGTCTAATGGGGAGTTATTGTGTAATGTGTTTTTTTGTGTAGTGTGTGTGTGCTTTTTGGGGGATCTATTTTTGTTTGAGTGTATGATCTAATTGTAGAAACAGAGACAATGAGAAAACTAATGAAAACCTTCTGACCAATCAGAATGGAGATTTGAGTGATTTGTTGTACAAAGTGTAGTTCTGACTTTCTGTTCCAAGTTCACAGACGGTCAAAGCAGCTGCTATAGTTTTCCCCGTCTGTTTTCCTTCCAACCAGGCCCTCATCGCTCTGTGTGTGTGTGTGTGTGTGTGTGTGTGTGTGTGTGTGTGTGTGTGTGTGTGTGCGTGTGCGTGTGCGTGTGTGCGTGTGTGTGTGTGGTGCATTTCTGGCTCTGCACAGCTGGCTGATGGAAGAAGGGAAGGGTTTTCTGTCACCGAGATTAGAGGCCACATCCACTGTGTAATATTTGTTCATGGGCTTCTTGCATTTGGAGCTACTTAGCTAACCCCTGTGCCCCCAGCCCTTTACACCACACTGAGTCTGACATAGCGGGGGGTTCTTGCATAGTGGGGGGTTCTTGTGTAATAAGGAGTTATTTTGCAATGGGGAGTTCTTACGTGGTGGGGGTTCTTGTGTAATAGGGGTTCTTTTGTTATTTGGGGTTATTGCATACTGGGGGTTCTTCTGTAATGGGGTTCTTGCATAGTGGGGGTTCTTGCTTAGTTGGGGGTTCTTGTGTAATGGGGGTTTTTGCAATGGGGGGGTTCTTGTGCAGAGAGAGGGTTGTGTTTTACTCTGGGTTCTTACAAGGTGGGTGTATTTTGCATAGTGAGGGGGGATTCCTTTGTAGTTGGCGTTTTGGGTACTTACAAGGCAGTTTTCACATAGAGGGTATTTCTTGTGTTGTGGGGCATTCTTGCATAGTGTGGGGGATTCTTCTATATTGAGGGTTCTTACAAGGCAATGGGGTTCTCACCTAGTGGGGGTTTCTTGCATATAGAGAGGTCCTTGTGTAATTGGGGGCTCCCACATAGTGGGGGTGCTCTTGTGTATTTCGAGCTCTCACATATCGCGGGCTTCTTGCGGGTTTTAACATTGTGTGTGGAGGAGGTTTTCTTTTAGGCTTTTTTTGTCTATTATTTTCTTATAAAAACATGTCCCTGGAGGGTTTATTGCCCTTAGAGCAGTGTTTTATTTATTTATTTGGGAACATTAATGTAACTTTAACTATGATCATTATTTTATCATAACAGTTTTTTCCATTATACTCCGATTTTTCCCCTGTTGTTGATGATTTGAAAAAACCATGAGGGTTGCGTGTAAACGCTAGAGATAATCAAGTCGTTTCACAATTACAAGGTTATCATTAAAGTTTAATTACGTTCCGTTATTGGAAACGAATCTCCACCTTCTGACCAATCAGAATCACCAATTTTGCTTGAAAACATGAAAGAAATCCTGTTTTCTGGACAAATGTTCATGCCGGGGAATAAAAGGCCAGGAAAGAGTCGGGGCGAGACTGAGCACATGTGTGGTAGAGTTGAGAGGAACATGCGGACAACCTGACCTCATCTTCTCTCATGTGGGGGAAACGACAGCGGTGATAGATCGTCAGATAATGATGGATTTAGGATCAGTTTGTGGGATCATCTCAATGTCTGGCGCTGCTCCAGACTCTTATGTGGAGGTGGTCTTCTTTTTTTTTCTAAGCATGTGTTAAAAACAGAAAAAGTGCCCTGCTGACTCTTTCGATTTCAACCTATAAACCCTGTCATGGTGTTGAATGTTTTTCTGTAACGGCATGGTTTTGGAGGGTTACATCATAGCAAGTATCTATCTATCTATCTGTCTGCCTGTCTGTCTGTCTGTCTGTCTGTCTGTCTGTCTGTCTGTCTGTCTGTCTGTCTGTCTGTCTGCCTGTCTGTCTGTCTGCCTGTCTGTCTGTCTGTCTGTTACCTTTTAAATTTTATAGCTACACAAAAGTGAATTTACAAGGTATTTTATTTAAAAGAATACAGCGTTGCACTTTTTGTCCATTTATTGTTACATTTATTGTTTCTCATGACATTTGTTGTTGATTGTTTTCCTACAATGGCACATCCATAACATGTTCTAATCACAAGTCATAGTTTTTGCGTGTTAATAGCCATTAATGGCGTTTG
>NC_139593.1:20341306-20476306 GCF_946808225.1 Silurus aristotelis
TTCTTTCTTTCTTTCTTTCTTTCTTTCTTTCTTTCTTTCTTTCTTTCTTTCTTTCTTTCTTTCTTTCTTTCTTTCTTTCAATAAATGTTAGGCCTCAAATCCACAACTCTCGGTTCAGTAGACAGAAAGACAGACAGACACACGCACGCACGCACACACACACACACACACACACACACACACACACACACACACACACACACACACACACACACACACACACACAGATAGGTTGCGCTGCAGAAAAAAAAAAATCCCTTCCCGTCCTTGCCGACATAGTGTTACAATATTATTATTATTATTATTATTATTATTATTATTATTATTATTATTATTATTATTATTATTATTATTATTATTTTGAGAGCTGTGAGTCTCGTGCTCATTAAACATGTTATATTTCACGTGCTATTTTGTGTTCATTCACACTCAGACTGTACCAGGGTTTGGATTTTGCCCAACATTGTGTATTTGTGTGTTTGTGTGTTTAACGCACATACATGTTTTTTTATTAAACTTAAGGTTCAATAAAAACCGTCTCAGAGGCACGTGACCCACTCATCACACTTTCTGAAAGCTTTGTCGTTTTGACGTTTATTCCATAATAATAAAAAAAAAGCAACCTCTCTCTCTCTCTCTCTCTCTCTCTCTCTCTCTCTCTCTCTCTCTCACTCTCTCTCTCTCTCTCTCTTTTTTTTTTTTTCTTTCTTGTTTTATAAATTTTTTGCGGTCGCCCTTTTCAAAAAATTCCAAAATCAGATCTACACCAAATCTAATAAACGTTGTTGATGTAACTGCATAATTTACTTCCACACACAGATATCTGGCTATATTAAATGATTCATATATTATTACTAATATTAAAATTTGCATAAATGCAGGAATTCTATTATTTTATATATATATATATATATAATTTATTTATATATTAATAAGACGCTAAATAAGAGTACATGCATTGCACCCTGACCTGGCAAAAATATTATATAAATTCTCATTCTTCTTCTTCTTCTTCTTCTTCTTCTTATTATTATTATTATTATTATTATTATTATTATTATTAGTGCTAGCATTAGATTTTTTTTTTTCTGAAATCAAAATTCACTATTAAAATCTTTCACCCAGGCAACATTCTTTTTCCACACACGCGCTCCAAAAAAAATAAAACTAATAAAATAAGAAATAAGAAACAAGAAAACAAAGTTTTTTCGCCAGGTGCATAAAAAACCCCCCAAACCAAACCGAAATCCAACAGTAGGATGAAGAAGCCTCACCGGATGAGGGTCTGTCTGAGTAGCGCGTGCAGTAGACCCACGCGGGCCACAGTAGAGGTTGTGAGGAGTCTTTGGCGGTTCCTTTCCCCGACCCTTGTGCGCTCGTGGTCGTGGTCGCTGCCGCCGCTGCTTCCGCGCCGCCGCTTCCTCCTCCTCCGCTCGCGCCGTTTACCGCCGTGAGATTCGACGCGTCTCCGCACTTCGTGTTTCCGTCGAGCAGCAACTTGGACGACGACGACGACGAGGAGGAGGAGGATGAGGAAGACGACGGAGACGAAGATGAGGACGACGACGAAGACGAGGTGCGGTGGTCCGCGGTGGAGTCCGCGCGCGACGACGGCCTCGCGACCAGCAGGCTGACGTTCTCCCTGCTCGTGAGGAGCTCGCGCTTGCAGCCGAAATCGGGCCGCAGAATGTTGTCGATGAAGAAGTTGGTGGTGCGGTGGACCTGCGGCGCCGCCTCGCGCGCCAGTACCGGAGGGGACGCGCTCTCGCGCTCGGACGGATCCTTCGCCTCCTCCATTGATTTCTTATTGCGTTTCAACAACAACCAAAAACAAACAAAAAAATCCAACTTGTAACCCAAATATTTATCCTGGAGTGAAGAACCTGCAGATGATCTTCAGTCTCTGGATGCAACTTGAAGACGCTGCACCATCGGAACGCCTCGCGCACCTTTTTACTTATCTATTCATTCACTATTTATATACATATATACTCTTTTTTTTTTCTTTTATTCTTCTCTCTCACTCACACACACTCACACACTCACACACTCCTCACACACACATGGCTGTCGGTGATGCTCCGCGGCCCGTGCCTCGCGCGCCCACGTATGACAGCTCGCGCTTCCAAAACTCTTTCTAAAAATCTTTTTTTTTTTTTTTTTTTTTTTTTTGTCCCCCCCCTCCTCCCCTCCAGTTCACTCGCGCCTTCCCACTTTTTTCTCCTCAACCGGAAGCACGTGATCCAGTCACACGTGCGATGGACCAATAGAATGAGAGCGTCTTCGCTGTCACAGGAAAAAAAGGCGTCCAATCGGATTTCAGGATGTTTTTAAACAACAAAAACGACTGGAGACGCGTTTAGTGTCAGATACAACCGGAGCGCGCGCCAACACTTCACAGCACGCGCCACGGAGAGGGAGGGAGGGAGTGAGGAAGAGAGTGAAATAGAGAGAAAGGGGAGATAGAGGGAAAAAGAGAGAGAGAGAGAGAGAGAGAGAGAGAGAGAGAGAGAGATAGCAAGAAAGAAAGGGAGAGAGAGATATGGGGGGGGGGGGGGTAATTTAACTACTCAAATTTTATAATTATTCTCATTAATATCTGTAATTAAACAAACAAACCAAAATGATTCTTACTGTAACACAGAAACAGCAAAAAATAACATTATGAACTTTAGACTTTTATTATAGAAATATAAAAAAGCTTAATTATTTATTGTATAAATAATAATAATAATAATAATAATAATAATTATAATTATTATTATTATTATAATTATTATTATTATTATTATTATTATTATAATTATTATTATTATTATTATTATTATTATAATAATAATTATTATTATTATTATTATTATTATAGAAGTTTGTCCACTTATTATTTTCTTATTGTTTTTTTTTTGGTTCTTGTTTTGTTCTTCTTCTTTTACCATTTTCTTCTTTTTAATATTTTATTATGTAGTTGTTGTCAATGGGAACTAATTTTTTTTTTACTACAGATAATAAACTTGCTAAATTTGCAGATCGAATTCACTTCGAGCGATACAACAAACAAACAAACAAACAAACAAACTAATAAATAAATAAATAAAAACACTGATTTTTTTCCCTCAACATTTCTCTTTTTGTTTGTTTATTCCGAACCCCTGTATTTTCTTTAAACTCGTTCGGATGCAGTGATTATAAAGAATTATATATGTTTATTATATGAAATAAATGAGAGATGTTTCTGTTATCTGTCATTGTGGAGAAATAAAAGGCGAGAGGAGCGCGCGCGGGGTGAAATCTTTATTGTGGAGAAGCTCCATCACTTCATCACTTCATCATTTCATCCGTTGCTCATTAGGGCTCCGTCGGCGCGCTGTTTAAGAACTATGGAGGACTCTCTCTCTCTCTCTCTCACACACACACACACACACACACACACACACACACACACACACACACACACACACACACACACACGGCGGGGGGGAAATTAGTGCGGGGGGGTTCCGCACTTATCTCGCGCGCACGCGACGTCTTCGAGAGGAGGAGTGAGTGCGCGCACACGCCCCCGCCCCGCGCGCACGCGAGAGAGAGATAATTTATAGGTTTTAATTAGCGCCCATTCGGCCCGATCAGCGCAGCGCGTGGAGGAAAAAGAGTAAGAAAAAAAAGAAAGAAAAGGAGAAAATCCCCGCGGTGGCAGGTCGCTTTATCACGCGCTAGGAGCTCGATTATAAAAAAAAAAAAAATACGCGTGAACACACCGGAGACTTTATTTACTGCAACACACAATAAAGAAGAAGAAGAAAAAAATGACTTTATTGCTAATCCCCCCCCCCCCAACCCCCTTCTTACTGCACGTGACGACGGAAAATGGGAATGATGATAAATGAAAGTCATCATCATCATCATCATCATCATCATCATCATCATCAATGCACTTCTCGCGTCCAAATGCCCAAATAACCGCGTGAAAAAGAAATCAAAAATGCATTTTCCTCCTCTTTTCTTTTCCTCCTTTTCTTCTTTTCCTCCTCTTTTCTTTTCCTCCTCTTCTTCTTTTCCTCCTCTTTTCTTTTCCTCCTTTTCTTCTTTTCCTCCTCTTTTCTTTTCCTCCTCTTTTCTTTTCCTCCTCTTCTTCTTTTCCTCCTCTTCTTCTTTTCCTCCTCTTCTTTTTTTTTGTTTTGATTGCAGGTCGCTCCGGATCTCCGTTAGCGCGTGGAGCATGCAGGATTACGTGCATCACGCGCGCGCATTGTGGCTGGGATTAGCTTGTGTGCAGTGTTGTGTAGATTGTGTTTGCATGCTGGCGGAAATACAATGAGGTTTTTTTTTTACCCTTTAAAAAATCTTTATTATGGCTCGAATGACTTCCCGGATTTAGTGTCAGATGAAGGAGTTTTTCAGAGAGAAATGTTTTCCTTCAAACTCCGAGCAGAAGTGAAGAACCAGAGTTCAGCCCACAGTAACACTCAGTTCAGTTCAGTTAATAATATCAATATATATACAGTTCCGAAAAGAAATATCATTATTAACGAGAATAATAATCATAAATAATAATGTTCAGGATAATACAGGAACAATGAGAAATGAAATACTAATGAAATCGTCACCTGACCGCGTGTATAGTCGTTGCGAGCATAAATATATTATTATTATTATTATTATTATTATTATTATTATTATTATTATTATTATTATTATTGCACTTATGACACTGTGTGTTTCCAGTTAATAGGTGCGACATCATAGTTATAAAAAATATTTTGTTATTTATTTGTATTTTTACAGTATAAAATAGAAAATAATCAGTTAAATTGTTCGATTTTTTTTTAACTTTATGTTCTTCTTCTTCTTTTTTTAAACCATACTTCACTTCCGTGTGCAAAAAAAAAGAAAAAGTTAAATAAGAGGTGAAGTAAGCAGCCGGAAGCTTAGACAGATTAGATAGATAGATAGATAGATAGATAGATAGATAGATAGATAGATAGATAGATAGATAGATAGATAGATAGATAGATAGATAGATAGATAGATAGATAGATAGATAGATAGATAGATGGGTGTATTTATATACAGTATGTATCTATAATCATTAAATATAATTGTATTAACTGTATATTCTTTCACTTCATCAATAATGCAAAAGAAAACATCTCGCGCATAAGAGATGATGTCATTAGTGTACACTGCCATCTTGTGGCCGATTAAGTGAATAGCGTAATGTTGTGACGAGGCAACAAAACACACACACACACACACACACACACACACATACACATACACACACACACACATATATATATACATGTTACAAGTTGATAATTTATTGGTTTTACTTGTATTCAACTTTTTATTCGAGAAACAGTGACAAAAAAAGCGATTTGTTCGTTCTGTCCAATAGGATGCGTGGAATTCGATCACGTGATTTCTTCACGACGCTAATTGAAATCTGCTTGGCGTAATTGGAGCTGGTTGGAGTTCCTGAAGTGTGCAAACGGGACACCTTTTTTTCGAATATAAAGATAAAAATGGAGCGACAAAAAGTGAAGAAATGAGGAAAAGGAAGAGAGGTGTCGCAAATTTTATTATAATAATTGTTTTGTTTTGGTGTGTATACTTTATTTTTTGCGAATCTTATTCAACTCTGGTGAGTGTTAAACTGTCACTCAATTAAAAAAACAATAATAATTATAATAATAATAATAATACAGCATAAATAATTATATATTTCTTGTTTATGTCAGGTATTTATTTTCCGTTTGGTCGAAAGGAAATCCCGGGTCGTCGAAAGAAGGTGAGTCACGTGACTGGGTTTTCAACATGGCCGCCGCTGCCGCGTTTCAATACACAGTTTTTATTTTTTATTTATTTTTAGAATTGTACTTGATTTTCGTGCAATTTCTAAAGAAACTGACCTCTTGTACGTTTCCTCATGTCAATTTCCATCACAGTATTGAAAAGAAACAAACCCCAAAACTTTGCATGCTTATTTATTTTATTTTAACTCCTACCAAAATATCAGGATACTCCTTTTTTTTTTTTTAACACATAAACACTTAATACTTGATGACAAGGTTATAAAAATTAGAATTTAATATGTAGATGCTTATAAATGAATCCCTAATTAGTGAGGAGAATCTCCCTGAGACATCATGAAGAAGGAACCTTGGGAGAAACCAGACTCAAAAGAAAACCTGTTCTTATCCTCAACACCGAATGTCCATTTAATATAATTCCATCATTGTTGAGGTTATCAACTGTTCACTAATGGGCTTTTAAATGCAAAAGTGTTCAAGCCAATTGTTTATATTAAATTCCAGTCCAAATCCATTCTCATGGTTCTTGAGTTGCTCAGTAACCCCATGGAGCTTTACATTGTTTATGTGGAAACCTCCTCACTTGGTAATATCCCTGGTTATTCTCCATTATTTTGACTGAGTTTCTTGGATGAACTTGATCAATGCCTGGTGGAACATTTGCGAGGGCAATTAAATGGGTTTATCTGCATTTACAACCTTTATTCTAATATTTGTTCCATGAAATTGTATGAATTTATTTCCAACAGTTTCTTCTCTTCATTTCGTAGCGTTTCTCTCGGCTGCACTGCTTCCAGTACGTTTATGTGGATGTTGGATTTTTGTCCAATCAGATTTTAGCCTCTATGTGCTGCCATGTCAATCTAATCTGCCCAGGGCCTTCAAAGTCAGTACTGCTGGACTTTTACCACAGTTTCCTTAAGAAAAAGCTCCATTTCTTTAACCAATCAGATTTCAGATTCTCCTCACAGGGCAGCTCGCTGGCCCAGATTAGCGTCAGCATTTTTCCGTCCTCTGATTGGTTGGTCTAAGTTTAACTGGTAAAAACACGTGTGATGCTCTGCACACATTAATACATCCGAGTTAGACTTTTTTATTCCTACAGAGGAAGAGAAATTGGTTTGGTTTGGTCTCGGACATACTTAAATACATTTTGAAGAAAAGCTAGACATCGTGAGAAGGTCGGCCAACCCTGAAGCTAGCTAGCGTGTCTCAGCCCGGGAAAGGGTTTGTTCCACTTCCAGACCAGTGAATACGAGCGGTACCACTGGATTACAGCCTCTGAGGGGCGCTGCACATTGAGTCTGCATCTCTGGTGAGTAGGTTGTATTTTATTTACATTTTTATGTTTGTCGTGTTATTAGACAAATATAGATTCTGAACTGCTCCAGATGTTTTAGGTGCACAGTTGTGGTTGTAGTGTAGAAGTTTGGAGTCTTAACTGGGTATCTTGCTTTAGTAAAATGGTTTTCACCTCCATATGTGAAATGTCTCTCTCTGTGTAATGCCACGTGTTGTTCTATTGCGTTTTTGTATTGTATTAGGTTTCTATAATTGCGACACGATAATGGTGGTATTAAGAGGTGCATCAAAACGGGTAATTCCCCACTGAAGGCCCATGTAACAAATGCACGGCCCGCCACTGATATTATAGTATTTGACTCATCTTGTATTCGTGCAATTCGGCAATGGCACCAATGCACCAATAGATGGCGTTGTTTCGGTGTTTTAATCCACAGTGGCAAATCCAAGTCATATTGGACTCCAGGCTTCGATTTGTTTAAGAGAAGTTTTATTTGTGAGAAACTTTAATGAGGAGAAATAAATGGCCTGAAGTGAATAGTATGAATGGGTAATTTTCTACTGGATGCGCTGAAGCAAAGCATTGCTTCCTCGGTTATGTACAGGAAACAGAATCGGATAGTTTACCTTTCGACTCTTCTATTCCGAGTCGTTTGTTCTTTTTTTTTCAACGGATCAGATTTTTGGGCAGTTCCTTGACACTACTGTCAAAATAATTATGGGAGTCAAGTGACATTTTGTCAAGTTTATCATAACTACATTGTCTTATTTTTATTATGGGAACTATAGTTTGTAGACCTGTTGGGGATCTGCTTATTAAAAAAAGTATTTTATTTCTGATAAAAGGTACAAAATGAACTAAATGATTAAGAAAAAGAAAAGATTCGTTAATTTTTAAGAACGAGTTTTAAAGAACCAAGTCACTACAATGGCCTGATCTTCCCTCACTACTTACTAACACTCCACAAGCATACTCCAAAACCCAGTGGAACATCTTCCTAGAAGAGTGGAGGTTATTATAACAGTAGATAGGAACTAAATCTGGAATAAAACACATGAATCTTAGTGTGTCCAAAATATTAGTCCATTTAGTGTTCCCTGATATTAGAGGAACAATCTGCCGGGATGAGCCTGTCTTGGTTAGGAGCTGCTAAATTATCACAACCAGCTTCTTCTGATCCAGAGTCTCTCTCGATCATCTCACTCTGTTCGAAAGTAAACTCAGCTACTTTGCAAAGGACCATCATTATTAAACCAGAAGTTAAACTTTAGATTGTTTCTGCCTTTCCAGCGCCACAGGCCATTGCCTTTGTCTCCATCTGTTTGTCCTGCACTGTAAAAGACAAGTCTTTAAACTTTGTGCAGGATTCACCCTGACCACCAGATGGAAGCAAACACAAAGCCACCGCTACGATTCCATACAATCGAGCTCGACCGAGCATCTGCTTCCTTTCGCTTACGCTTTTAAAGATTGAAGCACTAAAACCTCTAGGGCAAAGATGAGGTAATATCAAGCGTAAAGATGAAATGGCACGACATTCAAGGTGCAATTAAGCGCCATCGGTTCTCCCCATAAGCTCGATGTAGAAATCCCAGTCTTACGTTTATAGCACTTGGTAGACTTCTTTATCCAGAGCGACATACAAGAGTGCTCTGAAGTCTTAATCAGTAAATGCGTTCCGATGCTGGTTCTTTAGGACCCAGACTAAGATTTCAGTCGGTCTAAAACTGGGAGAGAAAATGGTTAGAAAGTGAATTTCGGAACCTCTTGAAGAGGAAGGTCTTGACGTCATTTGATGCTCGCTAGTGACTCGTACTACCGACTGTTCTGATAGCAAGTAGAAGTTTGTTCTGCCACTTCAGCACCAGAAGAGTCTGGAAGCAGATTTTCCTTGTACCTTGAGAGTTGGTGGGACCAATCGAGCAGTGGTTGAGCCTCTGAGGGAGTGTGATGCCGTGCGGGGTGGAAAGTGCTTTGAGGTAGATGGGCGCTGGTCAAATATTCTGCTTTGTATGCAAGCATCAGGGTGTTGCGTCCGATGCAGGCAGCTTCGGGAAGCCGGTGGTGGGAGCATACTGGTTGGGTGGTGTGAGAGAACCTAGGAAGACTTGCTCTTGCTGAAGATCACCAATCAGGTCTGGTGAAGAGTCAATGACTGGAAAGGAAAGAGTAAATATGGAAAGTTGGCAAATGGTCAGTAGGAAAAAAGGTGTTCGGTTCTTGTTGCAGTACATAAATTAGTGATTACAATATACTTGTATTCAACATTGTGGAGTGTCCACATTATGGAACGCTTTTCTCTCACGAAAGCTTTCCCATGGTGTAAACCATGAGGGCGATGCCACTCGATTGTGCTTTCGAAATTAATCGGTAGCTCTGTGGTATACAACCAATAAATAACACCCATCCACACAGCCGCATCCGCAATGCACTCGCACAATGTCCCGTTGTCTAACGACTTAACGTGACCCAAACCAGACACAAAGCCACAAAACCGCATTCCACGCCGCTCGCGTAGCCCTGCGAGAGAAATCCATACCAGCCCCTCAAGCTCTGCCTCTTTTTTTCCAACACAGGTTCCATGTTTCAGGGTCGACTTTACTCGCGAAAGTCTCCGCGGAGGAATAACGTGTTTAAGTGTCGCGGAACACGTACAAGCCATCCATCACGGTGGCGCAGTGTGGAGTTCGGGGTAACGTGATCGCCTCTCTGAGGAGACCTGCGGTTCTCTGACCCACACTTCCATATGCTGGACACGCACTGTTCCTTCAGGACTGTTCAGCCTCTTTTGCTACTTAATCAATGAGGACGAGTCGCTTTCGTGTTTCATCATTTAGGGGCCGACCGTGTGTATGAGTTCTGGTCATTCTGCTAACATGTTTGAAAGCATCACATCGCGTTGACTCATTCATGGGTCTTTGAAGACATACCTTGGAACAAAACAGTATTTTCTCAATTCCATGTTTTTTAATTTCCTTTTGTTCACACCCAGTCTGCTGCACGTATCTTCTGTAAAAAGTTTCATTTAGCTTTGAGTTGTGCAGCGGTGACTGTGCTACATTATGCCACCATGTTTGGCCCCACAGGGAGGGTTGTTTCTTACATAATCACGAAGGAAATAAGTCCATTAGATCACCCCTTTGTCTCCAACTGGAAGCAATTTTGTGTGTCCCCCCCCATTTTTCACATTCTTTTGAACCTTCACTCAGTTCACTTGCTTACAGATAAAGGATTTATTTAAATACGCACGTCCCACGTGTTGAGTGGGGGTGGTGGTAGTTGGTTGTCATTTGCATTCAGTTAGAAGAGAGCGTTTATGGTTCTTCGCCCCGTGTGCACCGTAATCATTATTGCACTTTAATACCTCCCCGACGCTCCTGCCAGCCACCCCTGTTTCCACGGCAACCACCACCAAAAGGCACCAGCGCGAGGGTCTGAGCCGTGCCACCCTGGACCTCTGAGCGTCGGTCCAGCTCTGTAAACCGAGCATCTTCATAATAAAGCAGAGCTCTAATATCTGAAGAAAACCCGATTTCTGTATTTCATTCTCGCGAGTATTTTACGTACAATACACACTATACAGTGCAACACACTCTGTGCACACGCCACACACACTTCACACTCTGTGCACACGCCACACACACTTCACTCCACACTCTTACACAACTGTGCACACTCCACACACTTCACAATCCACACACCCTTTACACTTTGTGCACACTTCACATTCCACACACTCCTCCCACTCACTACACTTCACTGGCTCCTCACACTACAAGCTCTCAACACACTGCACACTCCTCACACTCATTGCACTTCAAAATCCTTACACACCACACAATCTTTACACTCCTCACACTGCACACTCCTTACACAACACACACTCATTACAATGCACACTCCTTACACACTGCACACTCCTCATGCTACAAGCTCTCCACACACCTCGAACTCCACACACTTGCAACACAGAACACTCCTTACACTCCTCATATCCACACGCTCCTCACAGGGGAGGTGGTAGCTCAGTGGTTAAGGTATTGGATGGATAGGTCACATGTTTAAATCCCAGCACCACCGAGTGGCAACTGCTGGGTCCTTGAGCAAGGCCCTTAACCCTCACCTGCTCAGCTGTAAGTCGCTCTGGATAAGGGCTTCTGCCAAATGCCATAAATGTAAACGTAATGCCTTGCATTCTTTACACTTCTGACACTACTCATGCTATACACTATGCAATCTGTACACTACTCACACATGGACATTGCTCACATAGTAGAAACCAAGGAAGTGGATCTTATGCTTCCAAAATAAATGGCACATAATTAGTGGTTGCAGAACCGGCCCGTGTGTGTGTGTCTGTCTACGCTTGTGTGTAAATTTATTTGTAAACCTTGTTAGTCTTCTGCAGAATGTTTTCCTATTTTCCCCCCAGTCTTTTTTCCCCTCATGTGTGTAATTGGGAAGGTAGCAGCTCTTTGGTTAAAGCATTGGACTTTGGCTTTCGAAGGTGGTGAGTTCAAATCTCCGCCACACCAAGCTGCCACTCCTGGGCCCCTAAATAAGGCCCTGAAAACCATAGCTGCTCAGTTGTACGAATGAGAAAAATGTAAGCCGATCTGGATAAGGGCGTATACCATTTAAGGTAGTAATAGAAAGTACTTCTTTGTTGTTGAGAACCCGACATCCTGGATAGGGAGTCTCTTATACCCCATTTTCCCCCACAACAATGGGACCTCGTGCTGTTTTATTGGTTGCGTATTATTTTTATTGTTGGGATAGCTCATCGCTAATTTCGTTTCCTCGAAGCAACCGTTTTCCTCTTCACTGGGGTTTATGGATCTACTTTTGTGTTCTTTTCTTCCTGTGTAATCACTTCTGTCTGTATGTCTGTCTCTTTCTCTCTTTCACTGAAGACTCCTTCCATTAGTGTAAAATAGATGCCACACTGAGATTTCTGGAGCTGGAACATGATCCTGACCTCGAAGCCTGAACAGCTGACTGCTGTAATAAACTGCCTTTACTTTCACTCTCACTAATTAACACCTGACTTTCTTCAGTCCGCACGTCATTATTCAGTAACGAACACACACACACACACACACACACACACACACACACACAGCACAAGCTTTCACTAGTCATTAGCTTACTTGTGCAGGGTACAAACACAAATCTTTCTGTCTCTTTCTTTTTTATTTCACATTTAAAAGCTCTGGAGTGCATAAAACTTTTGCATATTACTTTTGATCTTTTTATAAAAAAAAGAAATATATTAAAATTTGTTTATTTTGTATATATAATTCTTTCTGCTTGTACGCCTTTCTGTTTGAACAGCTTGTTCCTGTTTGGAATAAAATCACACATTTCACTTCTGGTTTATAAACAGAACATTTGTGTGTTTTGCACCTTTTCAAAAACCTGATGCACTTTTCCCTCGATGACACTGAAACCTAATAATACGACCTCGTTAGTGTTCACGCTACTCGCATTCCTTTCCTCGTCCCCACCTGAAATAGTGTGTGGTTCATGTTTCCGCATGAAGCGTTCCCGCGCCTCTTTTCTGACCAGGATAAAGTCGTTGTACCCGTGTGAGAGGAGTGAGACGTACCCCGTTACTGGGGCAACACCCAAAAACGAGAGTACAACCTGCACACCTTCGTGTGTGTGTGTGTGAGAGCTTCACAGTGTACGTGCCTGTACTTTATTACATCTTGCAGTATATTATAATGTGTATGAGTGCTGCATTTATGAATTATTAAGCATATATATAGTGTGTGTGTGTGTGTGTGTGTGTGTGTGTGTGTGTTATGTCAGCTTGGGAAGGACGCTGAAGGACGCCTGCAGCGTGTGTATTCACAGCTTCGCAGTGTTTGGTATCGGGGGGGGGGAGGGGGGTGTCCGTTTCTATTTCGGTTCATTCCCATAGACATGTGGTTCACCATTAAGTCCAGACATAAAGGAACAATTCTAAATGTGAAGGCCTGCGCATTATAGGAAGCGGGATCACTGTCTTTGTAAAGTTTTAATGTAATCGGTATCGGCCATATCAGATGTTTGAGTTTAAATGGAATCTAACTGACATTAAGAATATAATCAGTAGGAATTAATGTGTCTTGCTGCAGTATGTGCAACCTGATAAAACCCTCTGACTTTCCATTCTGTGTGTCGTATCTTACTGCAGAGGTGCTTAAATCCCCCACCAATCTACATTAGGCAAAATGATTAGGCTTTTTGCTTGTAGTAGAATGATCGGGCAAAACTGTGATCGTGGGGCGACGGGAATGCTCTATAAAATTACTAACAAGTGGTCAAAGTAGACAAAAAAAAAAGCTTTCCAGTGTTTTAAAAGATGAATCACTTTGGTCAGCTCAGAGGGAGATGCATATACACACATTTTCTTTTCATCATGTTAAGCACATTGAAGATAGACTTTATTAACAGAGTACCGTAATTTCCGGACTATTAAACGCACCCGAATATAAGCCGCACGCACTGAATTTGACAAAGATTTTTAGTTTGAACATAAATAAGCGGCACCTGTCTATAAGCTGCAGGTGTCTACACTGAAACTAATTAACTTTACACAGGCTTTAATGAAAGACAGTGTCTGTTACACGGGTTGTATCTAAACAGTAGCCTACCAGGAAAGTCATTGTTCACTGTCTTCCTCCTTCCTTTCACAACTATTTCTCCCGATGCCGTGCAGCTCAGAACACAGGTGAAGTGTGTTTTCATGCCCGGTTTTTTCAGCATGACGAATGATTCGCGTTTCCTGTAGACAGTCCGAGTGAGCGGCAGGTCAAACGTCAGAGGAACATCATCCATATTTATGATGTGGTGCGGCGCGATTCAGTGGGAGCGGATCGGATTTAATATAAAGAGTTTCATTGGTTCACCTAAACCTGTTCGGCAATTTCATTGGTCTAATGTTATGGGGCTCAGTTTTTTGGCATGAAGCTTGTGAAAGCGGGAAAAACCCTGGAAAAATCCATAAATTAGCTGCTTCGGCTTACAGTCCGGAAAATTCGGTCGTATGCAAAAATTGGAGTAGTAACGTTTGCAAAAATAGTTGTTTATCTGGATTTAAAACCTCAAAGACTTTTGGCAAGTTATTTTGAACTGATCAAGGGAAATTCCACAACATATACAGTGAGGAAAATAAGTATTTGAACATGTTGCTATTTTGCAAGTTCTCCCACTTAGAAATCATGGAGGGGTCTGAAATTGTCATCGTAGGTGCATGTCCACTGTGAGAGACATAATCTAAAAAAAAAATCCAGAAATCACAATATATGATTTTTTAACTATTTATTTGTATGATACAGCTGCAAATACGTATTTGAACACCTGAGAAAGTCAATGTTAATATTTGGTACAGGAGCCTTTGTTTGCAATTACAGAGGTCAAACGTTTCCTGTAGTTTTTCACCAGGTTTGCACACACTGCAGGAGGGATTTTGGCCCACTCCTCCACACAGATCTTCTCTAGATCAGTCAGGTTTCTGGCCTGTCACTGAGAAACACAGAGTTTGAGCTCCCTCCAAAGATTCTCTATTGGGTTTAGGTCTGGAGACTGGCTAGGCCACGCCAGAACCTTGATATGCTTCTTACAGAGCCACTCCTTGGTTATCCTGGCTGTGTGCTTCAGGTCATTCTTATGTTGGGGTGACCCAGCCTCGACCCATCTTCAATGCTCTAACTGAGGGAAGGAGGTTGTTCCCCAAAATTTTGCAATACATGGCCCCGGTCATCCTCTCCTTAATACAGTGCAGTCGCCCCGTCCCATGTGCAGAAAAACACCCCCAAAGCATGATGCTACCACCCCCATGCTTCACAGTAGGGATAGTGTTCTTGGGATAGTACTCATCATTCTTTTTCCTCCAAACACGTTTAGTGGAATTATGACCCAAAAGTTCTATTTTGGTCTCATCTGACCACATGACTTTCTCCCATGCCTCCTCTGGATCATCCAAATGGTCATTGGCAAACTTAAGACGTGCCTGGACATGTGCTGGTTTAAGCAGGGGAACCTTCCGTGCCATGCATGATTTCAAACTATGACGTCTTGGTGTATTACCAACAGTAACCTTGGAAACGGTGGTCCCAGCTCTTTTCAGGTCATTGACCAGCTCCTCCCGTGTAGTTCTGGGCTTATTTCTCACCTTCCTTAGGATCATTGAGACCCCACGAGGTGAGATCTTGCATGGAGCCCCAGTCCGAGGGAGATTGACAGTCATGTTTAGCTTCTTCCATTTTCTAATGACTGCTCCAACAGTGGACCTTTTTTCACCAAGCTGCTTGGCAATTTCCCCGTAGCCCTTTCCAGTCTGGTGGAGGTGTACAATTTTGTCTCTAGTGTCTTTGGACAGCTCTTTGGTCTTGGCTATGTTAGTAGTTGGATTCTTACTGATTGTATGGGGTGGACAGGTGTCTTTATGCAGCTAACGACCTCAAACAGGTGCATCTAATTTAGGATAATAAATGTAGTGGAGGTGGACATTTTAAAGGCACCAACAGGTCTTTGAGGGTCAGAATTCTAGCTGATGGACAGGTGTTCAAATACTTATTTTACTTATATATATTGTGATTTCTGGATTTTTATATTTTTTTTTTAGATTATGTCTCTCACAGTGGACATGCACCTACGATGACAATTTCAGACCCCTCCATGATTTCTATGTGGGAGAACTTGCAAAATAGGAGGGTGTTCAAATACTTATTTTCCTTACTGTATATACATACATACATACAGGTAGCCCCCGAAAGTCGACAAAGTCCAATTGTCTCGATGTTAGAATATGTATTTATTTTCCGTGTTCATTCACATTTTTAGCACTGGACAGAGCTCCCCCCCCCCCCCCATCACACACTGGTGCTCATCCATGTGCCCACTGCTACATACTTATACACTGGAAAGATTTTACAGTAATGTAATTGCTCTGTTTTACTTATGTACTGTGATTTGTTAAATTAACAAATTACAGGATGTTTCCTCATACTGATTAAAATACTTCAGGATTGCTGGGAATTCTAGGCCATGTCTCAACTTATATACACATGAGGGGCTTTCATGTAAAAAAAAAAAAAAAAAAATTCACATTCTCTCCTGCTACATGTATGCACTTAACCAAACGTTCAGGAATGCCTGAAAAGCTTCGACATAGAAAGATTTGTCAGTAGGTCTGAACCAAACTCTCACACTCTCAACTCTTACAGCATGTAACGAGGCACTAAACTCTAGATTTTGACCAACAGTTTTCACCTGCAGTTGTAGACATTAAGAGCTTTGATCGACATGTGAACCATGGAAACTTAGGAAATTGCCTAGAGGAGCCCGGCTGTCGGGCTGTGTGTGTGTGTGTGTGTGTGTGTGTGTGTGTGTGTGTGTGTGTGTGTGTGTGTGTGGTTTTTTTTTTCCCCAATTATTCAAAATTATTCAATTTTGTGTGTAAATGTAGCGTTTCCTCACAGCCAGATTGAAATCGAGTTCTCCACTGGGGCTGACCCCATCGTAGACCAGAGCGCGCTCTCTCTCTCTGAGCCAATGGGGCAATCAGCGTTCGGACCGGTGGCCCGAGGAGATGCAGACACGCTAGCAGAAAATTCTCCCAAAAGTGTGCGAGGCGAATTCCTGTGGTTTGTTCAGTGCAGCACCGGTTCAGCTCTCAAGGGTTATTTGGTAGCTCTTAAGCATTTCCTGATGGCGGTGGCTGCACCACGAATTAACGTACGACCCCAGTTTTCATTAAAGATCACTTCTGCCGGTTCAAATCCTAAGTAAATTGGGGACAGCGGCATGGTGATCTAGGCATTTCTCGTGATGTTCTACCTAAATACCAAAAAAAGGGGGGGAAAAAACCCTCTACGTTTCAAAATGATTAGGGTTCACCACGTCCTTAACCAATTCTCGATGTTCTTGGGGTTGGATCAAGCTGCTAAATATAAAATGCCAATATTGGCTGAAGAAACTATCGTTTCTTGGTAGTAGAAACGGTTGACGGAGGGATGAAGGAGACGCTGAGGTGAACATGGAGGCACTTCAAAGCTTTGATGATGCGAGTTTCTAAATGAAGGAGCCTGAAGGTCTTGGCTAATGGGAGCCCATGGGGAGATGAGAGAGCCTGTAGCCAACAGTGTGTGGGTGTGTGTGTGTGTGTGTGTGTGTGTGTGTGCGCGCAGTGCAAGTTGATGTTTTATGGATCAGGTCTTATAGGTAGATTCCATTTGTTCTCTTTGTAGCCACATGAAACAAATTCCACACTGCTGCAAAAACATACGTGTGTGTGTGTGTGTGTGTGTGTGTGTGTGTGTTGTGGGGGGGTGATAGGATTTGGATTTCATTAATGCAAACACACATGCCACACTGAACCTGAAGGAATCTCAGTCTGAAAAATGTTTAAGGGTGAGACAGTTGGAGCATCTGATCAGACGCTTATTTCTCTTTTTTTTCAAAAACCCCTTGAATCTGACTTACTTCAGTCCACACGTCATTATTCAGTAACTGAGCGTGCGCACACACACACAAACACACACGCGTGCAGGACAAGCTTTCACTAGTCATTAACTCACTGTGCAGGAGACACACAACTAATCATTCTGCATGTGATGTACTGCAAAAGTAGGCATGGCCTAAACCACAACTTCTTTTCAACCTTTTTTCTGCCCCTCAATATTTTACTTTCTTACGGATGTTAATTTTTTTTTTTTTATAGTCTTCTTTCTAACCTTTTTTTCTGCCTCTCGTTGGTGGTTTTTGTAATTTTTTCTTATGTTTCTATTTCTTTATTTCTCAACAAAAGATTTTCCAAAAAAACCTCAAACACAATATTCACCATGGCTTCAATGTTGTGATATTTAACAATCCTTTATTAAATGATCATATTAACAATATCATAAAAAGCACATTTTTCTTTTTCTCCTGTACAAACCTTCCAGGGAGTAACTGGAAGTCTACCCAGTGCTTAAATTTTTTTTTTCTCTCTCGCTCTTTTTTTCTTTTTCGAGTGTTTTGAGACCAACGAAAGCTTTTTGAGTGCCAGAGCAGCTCCAAGGCACTTGGGCAAAGTCCCTATTCCGGTAGCGATGGTCTTTTCGGTGAGCGAGTCTTCACCCGGGAGCGCTATGCGTTCATTTTCCTTATTGAAAGTCTCGTCACTCTCGTGTTTGAGGTGTAACACAGTTGATATGTCAGCAGAACCCGTGCGAGCGTAAATGAATGCATGTTCCCGTGCTCGTCACGGATGATCTCCATCAGTGGTACTGGGAAAAGATTTGCTTTCTTAGTTTTTTTTTTTTCTTTTTCATCTAGAAGCTTTTGAAAGCCACTCGGGAGCTGACGTAATCACCAAGCCAATTCATCACTAAACCTGTCTCCTGTTAACCTTCAGCCTCGTGTGTGGAAGGGAAAAAAGAAAGGAGAAAAAGGAGACTGGGGGATGAACTAGCAGATGATAAGTGCTTGGCCTTGGTCGTTCAAAGTCTCAACAAGCGTGTTCCTCGTTGCTCACCGCAAAAACCACTCGCTTTCTTAGAATACCCGGAACACTGTTCATCTATTAAGCCCTTGAGCACAGCATTATGTCCCGTTTTCTAGCAATCCATAGGTTGCACAGTCAAAACTCCCCTTCGCTTTTTAAGCAGTCTTAACGAAACCTAGCGCGGTCACACGGCTTCAAACTAAACCTATGAAATTCTACTTGGCTTGTCTTAACACGATTACAGTTCGTTTCTCGTCGTTCTACTAAAGCCAGAGCGCAACATTAAAAACAAGACCACAGAACTAAACGGGCACCAGATACAGAAGGAAAAAGAAAGAAAGAGAATCAGTTTTGGTCCCCGATATCCTGAATGAAAGCAACGGATTGACCAGCATTTAAGGCATCAGTCAAGGAAATGTAAAAAAACAAAAAAAACTCAAAAAGGGGCAACAAACATCACCACACCATCAGTCACATGCCATGACGAGAGTTCAGGTCCGGCTCCCGTTCACCATCCAAAGCTTATCATGAAATTTGTGGGGGTTTTTTTCTTTCTTCAGACAGATCTGATATGTACTAATAGCTGAAAAACAAAAACGCTTCACCAGAAGATAATTCCAAGTAGCCTTCCATAATCCAGCTTCGTATCGGATTGCATCCGAGGTTAGCTGGAAGCGGCGGCTCCAACGATTGTGCCAAACAAGCAGCAAGGTGGTGACATGCATGCCAAGAGATAGGGGCTGGTCTCTCTCCAAAGCGTCCACATGTCCATTTTATATATAAAAAAAAAAAAAGGTAGTCCTCAAGCCTCCGAGCAGCAGCGCTGTTGGTTGAACTTCACCTTGTGCTTGATGCCATCGTAGAGCTCGAAGTTGTAGTTCTCCAGGGTGGTGGAGGAACGCGAAGTCAGGCCTCCATAGGAGCAGGTGCAGTACAGAAGGAGACCAGCACACACTGCCCCTAGCAGGACACCCAGAGAGCTCATCACTATAATGGTGAGAAGAATGGGGTCCAGCGTGTTCAGCCAGGGATTCTCTTTGCCGGGAGATCGAGTGACCGGGGGCTCGGTGGACACTTCTACGGTTTCTGGGAAGGGGACACCTAGGGGGGGAATAAAGTGTAGAGACTGTTAGGGTTGCAAAGGGGTGAAAAATCTATTTGTAAAATGCCAGAAACCTTCTGTGGGGAATTTTGGAAATTTATGGTAATTCATTTGAAATTTGGGGGAAATTTATATAAACTGTATCATTTACATTTTGTTTAGTCATAAGGTGATGCACGCAAACTAGTACATATTGCTACAAGTTCCCTGTAATTGGCTAGCCTGCAGTATTGTAAATTCCCAGTTTCCAGTTGTGACAATTCCCATCATTTTGCAAACCTAGAGACTGTTAGGACGGAGGTGGAGAGGTGGTGGCTTTGTGGTGCACAATGCAATGGACTTGGGAGCTAATGGTCCCCACCACTGCTGGTCCCTGAGCAAGGCCCTTAACCCCACAGATGCTGGGCTCACACTGTGCGATTATGGCTTCCATTTGTTCACCGACAGACGATTTCGCAGGAATTCTGGCAGAAGATTTCAGAATCTCTACTGCAATACGACGACTCCTACAATGACCGTCAAAACCACATCAGGGGAAATGTGCAAACGAGTCATTTACAGAACATCTTAACTTATCGCGCTATGGAGGGAAAATAAGTGCTTTTGTTGGCTGCTAGCCACCGTTAGCGAGAGAACGCGGGTCTGGACATGGATCGATTATGTAAAACGAGTCTTTTCTGTCTGCCGTTATGACAACCGAGATCCTACAGTGTGACGTGGGGATCATGTTTGTACAGTCTGACAAGCAACAATCTCAAAGCACTATTAAAAATTGCACAGTTTGAGCGTTAGTTGGGTTAGTCGTTATCAATTAGGTCGTCTGCCCAATGTCGTAAATGTACAGACGTATAGTAGAGTCTTAACACTGCAATGCAAATTCTAATTCGCTCATCATACGATTTGGTTTCATAATGGGAAGCCTTCCACTCTAAGTACAGATGCGAATGGAAAATTTAAGAAATGATAGGATGTGTCTGGGGAAACATTCGAGATGTATTTTTAATGGCATGACACTGGGGATGGACAAATTGGTTGGTCAGTTGTTGATGGTTGGATTATATACGAAACCCTGGAGCGCTGAGAATGGGGGCTGGAAAAAACCCTGAATTGTTAGTCTATACCATATGCATAGGCCTTCAAGATGTTCAGGTGGTGGCTTAGTGGTTAAGGCATTGGTAATAGGATCGGAAGGTTTTGAGTTTTCCCAGTCGCAACAAGCTGTCAGTTCTGGGCACCTGAGCAAACCTCAAAGCTGCTCAGCTGTATGAATGAGATATCAGAGTTGCTCTGGATAGAGCTTGTAGAGGGCTGAGAACTGGACATAATTGTGTCCGCCTGCTTGCTGTTAATGTATAAATAGATATTTTCTGCGATATTACGAAAAAAAAAGTGACATACCTGTGTCTCCGTGTTCCCGGCTGTTGAGAAGACGATTACCTCTGGGGTCCATTTTTTTAACTGTGGGGAGGAGAAACGATTATTAATTGAAACAAAAAAAAAAAAGTAATAATAAAATCGCCCAGAGCCCAGTCTGTGAAAGTCATTAGCAACGATTAGGAAAATGAGGTGTTGTTACGGAAACACGATGATGTTAATTACAGGTTGTCACCTTTAATTAATAGGAAATTAATAAGAAGGAAAGGAAACGCTTTGGTAGAAAAATACGATTTTATTACCGTACATACTACCATAAAAGGGCGTCATCAAGCAAAAAAATACTCCGTTCCGGTTTTGCTTTTTTTAAACAGTGCACTCCTTTTTTGAGGTATAGTGCCACATTTCATACAGGAAAGTGCATTGCCTTCTTCATCATCATCATTTTAAGCATACAGTCTGTACATCAGAACCACCTGCATAAGCTGTGTGGGGTGATAAATACGGCCTAACGCCAGGCATCGTTAGGTGGTTTATCAGGACAATATCGCCTTCGTGTAGATAAAGTCGAAACTGAGGCCCGCTGGGTCCGAACCAATCGAGGCTGAGGAAGTGACGTGAAAGCCTGCATGCTACACTACGGATGCGAAGGTGATGGGCTGACTGGCTCGTGTGCAATCTGGTCTACATGGATCAGATAACTGACTTACTGCCTGTTCTACAAGCCCCAAGATGCCCGTCTCTGAAGAGGAATATCGTTTGGTGGTTCAAAATGGTTGTATTTTTTTTGGAGGGGTGGGTGGATGCAGATATCTAGGGGTAAAAAGATTTTGCCAGCCAGTCTCTCTGGGCAAAAAGTCTCTGGAGAACGCTTTCACTCATTACCATTTTCTCTAGGGATTCAAAGGAGGAAACTTTTCCAGCAGCTGTAATAAATGCTATCGGGTCCATTAGCTAATTAAAAGTATTAAACTTGAAAGAATGTATGGCGAGATGAGATTAATTTAAAAGCACAATGCAAGCCAATGCCAAGATTTCTCTTACCACATCCCAGCCTGATGGAAATGGCAATGAATAGCTCGCAAAGTTCTCCCCTTTTCTCTTTTTTTTTTTTTTTTTTTCTTTCTATTCCAACAATTGTAATGGAGATTCTCTATAATACTAAAACCATCTGGTATTAAATTACTAGTTACACATTTGTGTCTTTCACTACCCTGCCACTACAAAGACCATCGGCTTTTACCTGTAACTACAAGCCAGACCAAATTGGCCAAATTGAGTACCAACATGGGGAAAATGCAGTAAAGGTTAATTAACTACAAAATCTTTAGCAAAAGCGCCCCGAGCTATTCAGACTCGGGGAAAGTAGAACAGCAGGAGCTACAGAACTCTGGGTGAAATTTGGGCTACGTCGACACTAATCCGGATAAATCTAAAAACACTCAGCGACCACGCTGGTTTTCAATCGTTTACCAAACGTTGCTCGTAAACTCTGAAATGTCTGCAAACGCATACGTTTGAGCAAAATGTAAGACATTTCGACCTCCATCATTTACTTTCCAGCTTTTGGAAACTTTGCAGCAATGATGAGGAAAGTCACCTTTACATGACTAAAATGCCTCAGCGTTTCCACGGTCCACACTGCAATGGCGTTTTCAAATGTATCCACTTTGGAGAGCGTTTTCAACAAGCTCCGATTTCGTTGACTAAAAGCGGCGTCTCGGTGTGGAGGGAAGGCCGAAACTAAGAGAAAGATACGAGTTTTCAAATGAAAACATTAATGTGGACATGGTCTTAGAAAAACACTAGGAAACCATGAAAGGCATTTCAAACTATCGAATCAAAAAACTAGGGGAAACCGTATTAGGAAATACAGTGGGAACAAGTCTAAAACACAACTCATTTAATGAGGCAACAAGCAAATCAAGAAATTCACTTCAAACTACAGAAGAGGGAACTAGTCTACGTTCAAAACTACAGCAGAGAAACCTATGGAACAGGGAATCTTAGAAACGGACTTGAACCCGGAAAACAAGGAAACTTGGAAACGCACTCAACCTAAGGAACAATCTGGTTCGTGAACAAAGAAACTAGAAAACGAACCTAAAAAACCAAGAAAACTTGGAACTACACTCAAATCTAGGGAACCAGAGGTGCAAGGAAACTAGGAACCACAAGACGTGGGGAGCAAGAAATCTTGGAAACTCACTCTGGCCAAGGACACTAGGAAGTGACTCAAAACTAACAAAGGAACACCGGAAATACCCTCAGTGGGGTTGAAGAACAAATCGAACGAGCGTCGGTGAAAGTTTCTCCCAATCCCTTCATCCGATTTTCAACTCCAGTGTTCGCACGGATTCCTGAAAACTAGCAAACCACGTGGACGTGTTGCATGCTCTTCACTGTTGTGGAAATCTCCAAGTCCTGCCGCATAACAAAATGTCTACCAGCTGCTGATAAGCTGCACAAAGCTCACTCCTTTACTACCACACACACTCTCCCTCGTTCTCTCGCTCTCTCGGTCCTCATTAAGACAAGGCTGTGAAGGGAAGCAGCTGGTGGTGTTGATGTGGCTTGTTGCAGGGAATAAAACTGACGGACATTTGGTTGGAATAATGCACGTTTCCTAACTTCTGTCTCTGTACCCAAGGATGGGGGGGGTCTACGCAATATTTTTAGGGGGATTGTTTTCTGAAATTTGGAAAACGGGCATAAAAAATTTTGAACTCTGCCGATACGGCAATAAGAATGCGCCTTCTTTCTTGTGACCTAAAATGTATGTAATTCGATTGGTGGTGTTCTGGAAGGTTTTTACTGGACTGTCCCTCATTCAAATCAAACAGATTACTGAACCTGAGCCTGTAAAAATATACAAAATTGTACACATGCATACGCAATTGCATTATACCCCCATCAACACACTCGTTAGAAATGGTCCTTCGACTGCCCCCCCGCCCCCCACATCTAAATAGTAAACAGTGAAATTGTTAATTGTGTGGCGGCCTGGGAAACCACTTATTTTTGTTACGTAATGCACTTCAAAACTACAATGAAATGAAACATCTTGAGTCCAAGCATTAGAAAGTAAAAAGGCATTAAAAGGTAAAAGAGAGTTTTCCAACAATGGAAAGAAGGAACATCATGGGAAGAGGAGCATCATTGGACAGTTGGCATGCAGCTAACCATATTACTCAGTGGAACTGTTTTTTTTGACAAATATTACCAGTGTTAGTTTTAACAAACCCTTACTCAATATAATCTTTGCAGAAAGACCCCAAGATAAGGTTTAAACAAAAATTAAAGCAAACGATTGTAATTTCAGTGCAATATATGTTATGGTAAGTGTCCTCGATGCGGCAAGTTTTGGTGAAATTTTAAACTTTTAGATTTGCCCCAGTGCCATGCGACGAGTTTTCCCAGATCGCCTCACAAAAATAACTAGGCTTTTATTAAAAGTGCAAACATTTTGACAGCTGATAATTTACCCAAGATTCATTTCATTTTGTAAACTACACAGGGTTGACACCACATTTTTTCGATATAGAACATTGTTCTTATCTAGATCTGCAAAAAATGTCCTCCAGTTTTGATCTCCGAATCCATTCCATCATCTAGCCCTGATTTGAGACCAGTTAGAACCAATCCCAATGTAAAAATTCTAGTAAGGCATTATGCCTGTCTAAGATCTGTGATCAAGGTCCTTGGTTTGGACACCATGTTCATTGGTAGTTCAGGTGCCACGACCAGGCGCGGGAGGGAGCATTCCTGGTCACGGCAAAGTTAAGCCTGTACTGGAAGGCTTTCCAATATGGCACTCTTCCAGAATACCTGTCTGGTACTCTGCAGTGTACAGATTCACAGTGTCTCACCACATCCTGCAAGTGAAGGTGCCTTGGAGAGAAAAAAAAAACACAAAGAAAGCCAACAGGTCTAAAGCAGATGTTGGTTCCTGTCCACTCTTCAATTGCGCAGTTCCCAAGCAGTTGGCAGTGAGGTGGTACCCAAAAGAAATTTCTTGTTCGAGGCATCCCTTACACTAGACCACATTTTCAGCACTCTTTTCCGAGTTCTTTTTTCTGACCTCGTGTCAGCAGTGTAGGTCAACGTTATCATGCCAACTCCCCTCACCAGTAGGAGTTTCCATCCCCTTTCTCGACCCAAACAGTCAACTTAGAGCCTCCCCCTGCTCTGGGCATTGCACCGTTTGGGTAGTAAGGACTGTGGGGACTATAGTAGGCCATGGTGGGTCGGCTCCTCTTGGCTGTCAGGCGGCGACAGCCAATGGCCATGATAACGGCAATGACCAGGAACAAGATGGCGCCTCCGCCAGCCATGAAGTAATACCAGTTGGGGGAAATAGGAGGCACTGACAGGGTATCTACTGTTGGCTCACTCCTGCCTGGTAGGACTCCCCCTGGTGGAGAGATATACAACATGTGACAACACCCCACGTTACTCCTGAGGCTCATTGTACAAGCATAGCAGAGTAAAAAAATGCACTCTGACAAGCCGTAAGTAAGGCAAAATGTCCTTGCTGTACTGGTTAGTCCTTTATTTAACAAAAAAAGGGTTAATGAGGTAGATGGTGTGCTAGTATTAAGATTTTTTTTCCATAATGACTAGTACTTCAGGACTAAGACAGGGTAGATACATTGCTTCATTCAGGGGTATATGTAGGGCTGCATTCAAATCAGGGGTCCAAGCAGCAAAGCATGCAGGTTTTTTTTTTTCTTTGGAATTCTTGCATGGTGCCAAAATAAAGGTGCTTTTTCATATCTTTTTATATTTGATGAGAAAAATGAAATCCACCCTGAACCACATGTACTTCATACTAATGTATAAAAATGACTCTCTAGTGTCCTTCGATATTTGAATAGAAGTTAGTCTATTATCGCTTTGGTTAACCGTGGAGGTCGACCGATTAATCGGCAACACAGATAGTTGATTGCTGGAACTATCGGCAAAAATCCATACCAATAAATTTTCCTGGCTTCTTGTCGAATCTTTTTTACACGAGAGAGTGCGTGATGCACGGAGAGCGATATATTATGAATAATTATTCAATTATATTTCTTAATATAGTCGTATTTATTTCCTTTAGCACATTTTCATGATAAAGTACTGGGTTTTTTTTTTTGTTTTTTATTGAATTTTTGTTCTAAAGATTAGTACTATTTTACATAAAATCTTATGAATGTTGGCTTTTTTTAATCCAAGATCCATTTTTAAATCTGTTAATTAGTAGGTTATCGGCAAGTACTATCTGACCTTGCTATCGGTTGCTCTCTAGTTGACTGCGTCCTATATTGTTCAACTACCTGCCTCGTAGTAAAGAAATGCGACACCATTGTTTTCTGTACATCAACTCTGCAGAGACTCGCAAATTCATATTGATAAAAGAGGCAAAGAGCTGAAAGGAAGGACTTGTATTTGGGGCAAAAATCTGTCCTTTTAGGCTGCAATGCACTGACCACAAACGATAAGACGGCACCAATTAATAATAAACGTTAAGCACCAGAATCAATAGGTGGACCACAAATTTCAATATCAACATGATGGTCTTGCAGGTGGCAGTTTTGAGGTAACTCTGTTATGAATTGTGCGGTAGGTATCTTTGGTTATAGTAAGAGGAAGTCACATGGACTTTTTCTTCAGCTCGTAGATTATACCTGTAGTCCAACCCGGTAATATCTGAGCAGTCTTCATTATAGCAAGTGGTAGGTGTGTGGAGTAGCCGAATTTACCTGACACAATGTCTGAAACCAATTACTGAACATTCAGCCAGGCCTCATTGAGTCCTGTTACTCAAAATAACTATGGTTCAGGCACAGCGTTGCACTTGTTTTTTTCCTGTCAGATCTGCAACGTTTGCTTAAAATGAGCGCCGAGTACAGGGAAGGAAAAAAAAGTCACAAAGGAGCAATACTCTAGGGACGAGAAAATGTGAACGCTGTCTCTAACATGTTTTATTTTTCTCGTGGTGCTATGTTGTGTCATGGAGAATTTTGCTCATTAAAACACTCGCATACCGCGTAAACTGTAACTTGACTATGGAAATTAGTTGCGCAAGCCTGCAAGTGCTGATTAATTTCTATTGGATGATGATACAGCAAATGTATATATTTCTCTGAACAATGTTACCAAACCCATGCCAAACCAGTGGTGATAAAGTAAAGGGGTGCTGGTTTATGCTACGTATAAAAACCCGACCAAACAGACAATTGATATCAAAAAAATCAAGCAACGTCCTGCTTCCCAAATCAGATCCAGGATCAGCGTTTCCCATCATGACCGAGTATCTATTTTGCCACATGTAAAAAGAGCTGCAACTGATCCTGGATCTGCATTACACACGCCAATATTTGAAACAACTTACCAGTCATATCTGGAGGAAAGGCAGCGAAGGGTTCTGAAAAAGAGAGAAAAATAGAAAAAGAGGAAGCGTTCACGTAACAGCTAGAATATAAGAAGTCGTGTATTACACGGCGCACAGCTGGAGCTATTGTTTCAGAGCTGCTACCGTAGATGCATCCATTCTGACTAATTAGAATGAAGAATATCCAGAAACTCTAATATTTAGAATAATTTCAAAAACTTCCTGCTAGAATTTTGTCTAGGAATCAAATTTGACGGACGTGAAACACATCTGGCCCGACATTACAGTCCCAAAATCTAGATTTTTACGGTCTAGATAAATCAGAAAATAGAGCTAATCCCTGGACTTGACAAGACCACAGGAGATGTTGGGTAAAGCTTGTTTCAAAAAATACGGTTTACAAATACTGAGGAACGCGGAGATATGAAATGAAATATAGATTAGCATGGAGGCCCGTGAGGTTTTGTGGCCTAGTTTTGATTCTTCTTTTGGGTTTGATGGCAAGCGACATGTCACTCGTCATCATCCGTGCTCCTTTTCCCATCCCACCCCCATTTTTCTTTCATGTCGGAGGTTTATTTAGAGAAGCAGAGCTACCGTTGTTGCCATGACGCTTTTTTTTGTCTTGAGCACGAATCCGTATTTTAGCATGAACAGGTTTTTGGATCCTAGCGTAAATGAATGAAGCAATGTCAGAGAAGCGTGTAAAAAAAAAAAAAAAAAAAAAAAGAAATGATCTGTAAAACGGCAGCTCTTACGTGTACATTCCTCCAGCGGTGTGCTGGAGCTCATGTGAATATTATCGATCCAGATGTGGCCCGTCGTGGTCTTTTCAAAGATGCCTTCAATGACCACCTGACAAAAATGAAAAGCAAACGGCTCACCTCATGAATTTCATAAGTTTTTCACATTTAGCCATTCTGTATAGATCATTCAAATCTACCTGGAATTCCTTCGGGGACCGAGGTACTATGGTGCGCCCCTCCTTCCAGACGGAACCCTGGCTGCCATGGAGAGCCCAGAGCAGGGTTTCCTCTCGGAGCGTGTTACGCAGCAGGACACGCAGGGTTCCCTCGTCCTCCAGCTGATAGGAGAACTTTAGGCACAGAGGCCCCGTATCAGGGCCTACCTCTGGGCTGAAGAGCCTGGCTTTCTTTCCCTGTGTCTTGGGACTTGCCTCGATGTAAAGGTAGTTTCCCAGACCTGTGCAGACATAACAGAAGCCATTCGGAGACAGAACTCGAAACAGACGCCGAAAGTGTAAACACACGGCTCTTAATCCAAGTACGATGACGGTTCGAGCAAACATGCGCAAGTAATATTTCAAATCGGACCACTTGAAAAGAATCCCACTTCACCCGCTGATATAAACCAAGCGATCCCACCAGGTGCCAACTTGGAGACTGTAACCATGAAAGTGAGGCCATACAAACAAATCTCAGTATAAATATTACGTAAAGGAACACCGTAACGGACATTTTGCAAACACGTTCATATCTTTTTTGCGTTGTCCTCAGCGTATGTAAACTTCGCGATACTACCGTCTTTTAGGGATTAAAGAAATATTAATAGATTGCCAAAGGGAGAAATTCCAGCGTGCAGGAAAACATTTTGAAAATTAGTGAGCTGGAAAGCCTCCCTGGGCCAGCGTTTGTTTTCTAATTGTGGGTTTAATATATTTAGACATGATTGAAAAAGGGACTAAAGCACAAGGTGTGGTGTTTTGGGCTAAAAAAAACTAAACAGATGGTGCGATTTCAGAAACAGCCTCGGGTATTGTAAAGTGCAGAAATCCTCAGTGAACTTGGCAGTTTGCCCACAAAAACAATGATCTGTTTATTAATGAATCACACTTTTTTTTTTTATCCTGGTTATAGTTATATTTAATGTGGTGCAACATCCATAAAACAATCTAGGCCCAGATATCCATATCTATTTTAGCCCGTGCTTCACACCCAGTGTGAAGCACGTGCATATATCCTGGATGGAATGATAGGACCATGCACTTCCAGGTTGTCATGTTTGTCTGAACTTGTGGTTTTTACCGCTTTCATATCCAAGGTTAGATTTTCTGTCTGGACCCTGAATCAAACTCCAACAACCTCAGTTTTGTAAATATTACATTGCTACCTTCTAATTGTAAAACAACGTAACTTCCTAAGCAAACCAGAAGGAGTCCTGCACGGAGAAAAGAACGAGCTCGGAATTAACGATACTCGTTGCGTCACCACGCGTTATTTGCATTACCACGACTTTGCGTTATTGTGTAGTGGGAGACACCGTAGGAGATTCACTATTACATTTCTTTGTGATTGTGTATGGGGTTTGAAGTGCACGTGTGGGAAATGTTTGTGAACCCACAGGCGTACTTATTTGCAAGCTAGTGAGGGTGGGAGTGGGTGCTGACGTGTGGGTGGTTAATTAGGCGTTTTGTATGAAGGGAGAAAGAGAACTAGAGATGAGACTCACTGTTTGAGCTCAAAGAGAGGTCCTGACTTTGGCCTTGGGCGGTGATTCTGCTGGAGGTGTGCAAAGCCCAGATGATGTCAGCGTTGGGGTCATGAGTCCATCCGCATAAACCTTGCTCAAAATCGCACAGGACCACGGAAGGGGGGGGAGATGTGCTGGAGGTTGCTGGGGATAGACGAGGAAAACAATAGCGAGACAGTAAGAACGAGAGAAGAAGAATAGAAATGCTCCACTTGCACATGTAATAAATTCAGATCGGTACGGATCAGGCGGTTAAGCACTGTGTGGGCAGGGGGGTCTGCAAGTAGCCTGAGCTAACCTCTGACATTAGCTTTCACTGCATGTAAAAACGCTTCAGGGTTGGAAGAGACAAATCAGAGAAACGAGTGAACTCTCGTGACCCCAGAAGAGCGCCAGCTGTATGGCAAAATCCGAATCTTTATATCGCTCAGGCTTCTCGCTGCCTCTCGTGTTCCTCTTTGTTAGATCTTGTAAACTTTCCACCAATAACTGGTTGCTCTGTACATTACGCTCGCCTGAGATATCGTTACTTGTTTAAAGCCGAGTGCTGCAGAATTCTGGATTCTGATTGGTCAGAAGGTGAGACGTTTTCTAAAGCCTCAGTTCCAGCCGAGGTCGAGTGATTATGGGTTTTTCTTGGCTGATGCTGATTTTTAGAAATCGGGGCGGCTGATGTATGATGTCGATATGTTTAGGCGAATATACATACATACATACACAAACACCTCTTTTAATAAAACCATGAAATTACTAGTCTACTTACGTGAACTGAGTTTCTGAGCCGTGCTGCTTTCTGCGGCGGAAGGACGCATGACCGTGGACGTTGGCATGGTAACTGTGGACGTTTCTACAGAACAAAAAAACAAAAAATTTTCAATACTCAACTAATATCAGATTTAATTCAAAATCTTCTAACATGATCTATATGGACAGTGGCATTTGGACACTTGACTTTCCAATTCACTTGAACTAGGAGACCCAAACCTATTCCAGCATGGTGATGCACAAAGCAATCTCCTTGAAGATATGCTTTCCATGGGTTGGAAGATCTTCTGCTATAGAGCTCCAACCCTGCTGAACAACAACCCCAGGCCACCTCACCATACCTACATCAGTACCTGACTTGACTAACACCCTTGTGGAATCTTAAATCTCCACAGAATCTAGTGGAACATCTTCCCAGAAGAGTGGAGGTTATTTGAACAGGAAATGGGGACTGTTCCTGTAGGCACTCTTATGGTGAAACTACTATAAGACTACAAACTTTTGTCCGGAGAATATAAATCCACCAGAAAACGTGTAGAAGGGGTGGTAGGTCAACGGTTAAGGCTTGGACTCTAGACCAGAAGGTGACCAAGATGACACTACTGGGCCCTTAAACAAGGCCCTCAACTGTTCTGGATAAGGGAATCTGGCAAATGCTTTAAATGTAAAGGGGTTTGTCACGTACTTTTTACAGCAGAATGAAATTTTTTTTCTATGCATATCACAGTGATGTTAGAAAGCTGGGGTCAGAGCACAGGGTCCGCCACCATACAGCACCCCGGAAGCTCATGGGGGGTTAAGGGCCTTGCTCAAGGGCCAAAAAGTGGCAGTTTTTGGCGATACTGGTGCTTGAACCCCTGACGTTCTGATCAGTTACCCAGAGACTTAATCAATCGGTTACAACTCTGAGACTGTAACTCGTACACCCGGGGGTGGGGGATAGAAAAAGAAGTGTGAATGTGTGTGATATCAGCAAGTCATAAGACTCACGAAACCAATACTTTTAAATTGCGTCTGATCCCCTTGTCTGATCAGCGTGCTAGGGTGGTAATTCTACTTCCTTTCTCTTTCCTGCTGACTTCCTGTGTCTTCTTTTTTCCCCATAATTTGTTCGCTTAGATCAGTCTTTCTCTTACCCTTTACTGTATTCCCTTTTTTTTTTTTCTTTCACAAAGGGAAGTGCGCAGGAAAGGTCCACACACACACACACACACACACACACACACACACACACACACACACACACACACACACTCTTGAGAGGCTCTGTCAGTGTAGAAAGGTCAGCTCATCTAATGATTGACCTTTGTTTGATGTGACGGCAATGTCAGATGAGAAGACGGTGACACATTTTGTGTGTGTGTGTGTTTGAGTGTAATACATCAGGCTGCACACTTAACTGCAAAAACACATTGATTTTACATTACATTAGATTAGAAATCCTTTCTAGTGCCACAGGAGACTTACAATATATTATTATGTCTGCTGGAATGGTGTGTGTGTGTGTGTGTGTGTGTGTGTGTGTGTGTGTGTGTGTGTGTGTGTGTGTGTGTGTGTGTGTGTGTGTGTGTGTGTGTGTGTGTGTGTGTGTGTGTTCCAGCAGCTGGACTTGACCTTTCAGGCCAGCACACATCAGTGAGAACTGCCACCCTTTCCACCATTTCACCCCCTCATTGTCTCTTTCCCCTTGATACCTCTCTCTCTCTTCCTCTCTCTCTCTCCTTTCTTCTGTAGTCCCTCCATCCCTCTGCCAAATCTCTGTGAAATGTTCCTGACTCAGCACGATATGACAAAAAAAAATAAAAAATGCAAGAACTTCAATTAGGTAGAAAGCGCTCCTGTGTAGCAAGGCATGCTGGGAAACGAGCACACGCACGCAAACGCGCACGCAAACGCACACACACACACACACACACACACACACACACACACACACACACTCTTCTCCCTGGGCTCACAAAGTAGAGGGAGTGACATAATATACACACGATAGCTGATGATGTTGGCATTTAATGAGATTAAACCGGGAGACAGGCGCGCGCGCGCACACACACACATACTATATAATACAATACACCACTTCCTTCCATAATGTATAGGGGTTGTCTAAACATTGCACAGTGGTAACCGCTGTGTCTCTCTCTCTCTCTCTCTCTCTCTCTCTCTCTCTCTCTCTCTCTCTCTCTCTGAAAACCTTCCCTATTTGATGGATTATTGTCCTCCAACAGTATTGTACAGAAATATAAACTGATCTTTTATTGAAATAGGAGTCCAATCCTGATTCTTTACACACGGAGCAAAACACTGACAGATGTGAGCACACACCCGCCAGGGGCGTGTGTGTGTGTGAGAGAGAGGGAGAGAGAGCACAAGCCTGGGAAAGAGCATGGCGTGCTCCCTGATGAGAAACAGAACGAGGGAAAGAAAGGGTGAGGTGAGCGAAAAACAAAAACATTTTCACAGCCAAATGCAGCAGAGAGCGAGAGAAAATAAAGCAGAGGAAAAAAAAAAAAGGGGGGAGAAATATAAAGAGTAAACAATAGGTCTCTGTTTGCGAGTGTGTAGTCTTTCATCGCGGGGAGAAGAAACACGGAACAGAGTTTCACATGAGAGATCGGCAATTCACACACACACACACTGAGATGAATGTCGAACACATGGGAATGCAATGCTGACATTACTATATGGTGCAGTGTTACTGCGCCCATGGCATTTACACACATACACACACTTAAACACACACACATACACGCACACATGCTCAAGCCATTAGCTGAGCAATAAATAATAGAACACAGCAGATTATTGGCAAGCTTTCTGTTGCTCACCATTCATTGGTGTGTGTGTGTGTGTGTGTGTGTGTGCGAGAGAGAGTTGTTCACCGTACACTATAATCGGCCACAAGCAGACGTTCAAACACACACCGCTTTTTCAATCACTATAAGACGAATCGATACACTGCACTAATGCACACTGAATATACATTTAAGTGTGTTTGTGTGTGTGTGCTTTTTTTTTTTTGGGGGGGGGTCAAACGTTTTCCAGATTGCAGGCAGGTCCGTGTTACAGATGTGCCGGATTTCACTTCACACAAACTCGTATTGCGCGTCTTATCGTATCATCACGAGGTTCGGTTAGAGGTAAATGCGTTTTACACACACACACACACACACACACACACACACACACACACACACACACCCTACGCCAATTTCCCAGCAGTCCTGTAAAGCTGAATATCTCAAATATCCCACCCTAAGCATACATGACATGACCTCTTATTCAACTTCTCTTCTTTTTTTCCTTTTTTTTTTTTTTTAGTCAAATTCCCCATTCTGATTGGTTGCCGTCTCGCTATTGGTGGAAACCTTTATGGAAAAAGTCTCCAGTGTCAGCAAGTTTTGCCTTTTTTTTCCGCTCATGAGCATCAAGACAGAGACGTATTTAAAGGAACTAATGTTTATCGGCATTATAACATGCGTAAAACCAGGAGTAAATCGCTCTCCACAGCTATTAATACACCCAGTCGATTACATTTATGGCTTTTAACCAGAGCAGCTTACATTTATCTCATTTCTACAACTGAGCTGCTTCGGGGTTAAGGGCCTTGCTCAGGGGCCCAGGGTTGGCAGCTTGGTGTTGGGTGCAGGTTTTCGTTCTAACCAAACAAGTCCACACCAAATTCTACCTGTTTAAATTGAATGATTTTCATTTTAAATGACTATCGGATGTGGCCCTTGACTGGATGGAATTAAAACCTGCACCTACACCGGCCCTTTTTGGAAAAGATCACCCCTGCTCCATCCCGTATCCGGTATCCCGTAGCGTCCTACCTGGAAGGCTGCATCCCAGAACCTCGATTCTCATCCCGATGCCGCCGGGAGACCAGCGTTCGGGGTAGATCCTCACAAACCGAGCCACGGTCTCCTCAAATCGCCGCAACTCCGGCATGTCGAAATGCACGTTGCCTTCGAAAATCTGCACAAAAATTTGCAAAATGAGGAGTGTGTGCAGGGATTGAATTTTTTATTGACAAACACAATTTTAGTTTGTATGATTTTTAAAATGTGGAAACGGCTTCATATTGTTTACTATCTATTTATTTACATGCAAATAAGTATTTGCATTTTTTTTGGTTTACAAACAAATAAAACGTTTTTTTTTTTAAAGCTTTTTAAATGCAATAAAAAAAAAAGATTTTATAACTATATATATAAAATCTATTGTATATTTATGTATTTGTTTTCTTTTATACAATTATAATTTATTATAAAACAAATATTCATAACATTTTAAATAAATGTAATACAAAAAAGTAAACTTTTTTATGTCATTCATTGTTAATAATTATTTTATAAATGTGAATAAAACACTTTTTTTATTTTTTATTATAATAAATAATCTTCCTTTATTTGAACCACTAAACCCCCCCCGTGCACTGACCTTAGGCGTGCTGGTTTTGCTGTCCATCACGAAGTTCCAGTCTCGGCCGTTCACTCTGTGGGCCAGGCGGTATTTCCGAACAAAGGCGCGGTTTTCCGAGCTCGTCCCTCCGTCTTCGCCTTTCGCTCCCTGAGTGATGATGCCCCTCACTTTCTTGGCCGTTCCCAGGTCGACTTGGAGCCACTCCTCTCCTGCCAGCGGCTGCGTCGGGGCGGGGAACCAGCCGGACCTGCTGGACACCAGGCGCGCGGTGCTCGGGGCCCAGTGCAGATCTCGAAACGACGACGCTGTGATCTGCGAGTCGGGAAGCTGGCCGGAGAGCAGACCCTGGAGCTCGGAGCATGGGGCGTCTGGGAACAGTGGGATGGGAAAGCGCGATCGGTGAAAGGACCCGGACAGGTTTTCAGGCTTTCCCCATACATATTAACTAAGCACTTAGCGAGTCGGAAAATAGCTCGGATTTACTTTGAAGCAAACCAAGAACCGGTTCTTTTAGACAAACGAGTCAGAGCAGGAGGTATGATCCAGTGTGGAATTACGTCCAGTTATAATATTGATCCCCGATCAATCATATTCCTTCTAAATTTCAGTAGGAAGGAGACCCGGACCTTCTTGCCTCCTCAAGCTCTTTCTGCCCCTGACCTGCCTAAAGACCTGGAGAACACACCAGGGTTCTGTACAAACTCCCTAAACAATGCACACCTGTGCGCAAGAGCTTTTTTTTCTTTTTTTTTTTTTTAGAGATCCACCGATTTTGACACAAAACACACACACACACACCTGTGATCTGGCAGCCATAGAGCTCGAAGCGCAAAGCGATGCCGTTCTTCCATGTCTGGGGTCTGATGCGGATGAAGCGGGCCAGGGTGGGTTGAGGAATGCGGTTCAGGACCACCTCGGAGGGATCCGTGTTGGCGTGGAATATCTGTGAAGGTGTGAAGGTTAGCATGTGATTACTTGTCCATTCAGATCTCGATACTCATTCTTCAGCCTCATCAATAAAAGCAGACGCATCAGATGCTGTTTGGTGTTGCATTCCGATTTTTTATTTCTGGGACCTGGGATTTTTTTTATACCTTTTCAACAGAAAAAGAAAGAGGCATTCGACTTGTGTGTGAATTTATCACGATAGCATAAACTTCACCTCTCTCTCTCTCTCTCTTTCTCTTTCTCTCTCTCTCTCTCTCTCTCTCTCATATACTTTCACCATGAAAAATGATAAGGCTGAGATAAGGGTGAAGAGAAAAGAGCGATAAGAAAAACATTCCCATGAAGAAAAAGAATGGTGAGCTGTTCAACAGGACAGGGTTTAAACCTTAGCGTGAACTCTGCCGAATGAGGTCATGATTTAAGGGGAGAGATCCACGAAAAAGGACATTATTATGATGATTATGATTATTATGATTATGAAGTGAGATGGAAAAGTGAGGGAGAAGGAAAAGGTATGGAATTGGGGGAAAAAATAAAAATTAATAATAATAAAAAAGTGTGTGTGTGTGTATAATATATAAAATTATATAAACAGCATTAGGATTTAAACAAAACTATTTGTGAAAGAAAAATAAAATCACTTCTAAATAAAATAAATATGAAAGTACGTAAATTGCTTTAAAAATAAGATGTGGCAGAAAACGTAAAAAGTTGATAGAAGTCAAAATAACTTTAGATGAATTAAATCCTGTGTAGTAAAAATACACAAAAGAATCTGAAATAAATATAATAAATATGAATCAGAGGAACGAAATTGTGTGTATTAATGGGGGGGAAATCAGTTGAAATAAAATAAATCAGAATTGTGTTGAGTTGTTTTAATAATTCAAAATGAATAAAAGTTGATCTTTGATTTCGTGGCCATGTTTCAGCTGCTTTGTTTTTTTAGTGTTTGATGTAGCTGTAACTTAAACATGTGGATGAAATCGCCAAACAATGAACGAAATGCACCAAACAAGCAACCAACTAAACGGCGATCCAAACACTGAACCACCCAGCAAAACAAGCAACCAAGCCCACCCATGACAGTTTGGGGAAAATGAAAAATGATACCCAACACCACAGGGCTTCTGAAGACTCTGATTACTAAACACTATTGTGCTTCTCTTTTACTTTCCCTGAAGCTCTCTGATTCCAGCAGCACCTCCATCATGGTCTTTGACCTGCACCAATTCGCCTAATTACTGAGAGCAAAGGTTAATTAGTTACGAAAACGAGACCCAGGAAGCTCAGGCCTCGTATATGGTACAATTTTATAAATGTTTAAATGTCAATAGCTTCTTGTTTTTTTAAAGGAGGGATACAATACATTTTGTATGAGGGGGGGAACCCCACACCCATTCTAGAATGTTCCGTCATGTGAATTGAAAAGATCACCAAGAGAAATCGTACATTATTGTTCCTAATGTCTTCAGGCCATTAGCATAGCTGCTAGTTAATGCTAGCTGCTGGTTAGAATTATTTAGTGAAATAATTTTAGTGAAAGTTTGAGTAAGGGTTTTTTTTTTTTATTTTTTTATATATATATATATATATATATGTGAGTGAAGTTTTTTGGGGTCCCCCGGCGATCCTCCCCTCCCCAAATGTACTCTATCCATCTATCCCTTCAGACGGAAACAACTAGCCAGAGTTAGCTGAATCATTCAGGTGGGTTTATCATGTCTCCGTCGTGCTTCCTCGAGACGTTTGCTTCAAGAGTCTGTACGCGTTTACGTGTCTCTCAGCACATGGGGTTAGCTCTCAGAATGCTATAATGCTATCAAATGAAGTAATAATGTAGTTGTTAGTAATTACAAAAAAGAATCCTAGATTTTAACTCTATCAGAACTCTACCTGATCATGCTCGGAGGGAACAAATTTTCTTTCTTGTGCTTTTCTTGACTTGACTTTTGGAAGCCAGGCTAGCTAGTTAGCTAGTTACAGTAAGTGGATAAATACAGGCTAATTATGAACAACCAACTCCAGGAATGTAAAAAAAACTGACTTTCCTGAAAACTTCGTCCAGGTTACAAAGTTGCACGGGATCGAAGCAGGTTTATTACGTGGTGTGGGCGGAGCTTACATCCTAGAAAGTAGACAAGAATTGGATAAATCTTTAAACCTCTCAAGGATTAGTCGAAAATGTGAAATGGGTACAGTATTAGTGTTTGGGGGGGGGCACACCAAAAAGATCTGTGCAGATGGTCTAAGTTTAATGACACCAGAGGGAGACGTGCTCAAGCCGGTCTGCTGAAGACATTATTGTGGATGGACTTTCTTTTCATCCTCGTCGTCCCCCCTCGCTTTCCTCCCTTATTTCATCTCCGTTTGGATGATGATGTCGAGATGGTTTCAGTTGGCCACTTGCCATGCAGATGAGAAATTGGTCCACTGTGTGTGTGAATGTGAAAATATATAGAATATAGAGAAGTGTGTGTGTATGTATACACATGCATATATCTCATATATTCAGACACTTGATACAGAACCGCATTTTTGCTCGAGCTTTGTGTCACCGAGTGTAAAGAAAAATGACAATAACTCTCTCCATTACTCCGCCTTCACACTTCCACTCAGATCGAGGAGAGAAATGAAATTGCTTTGTGTGCTGTTTCTTTCTCCAGCCTTGAGCATGTGCCAGAGATTGCATGCCTCGTAAGATGGATTTTGGAGGAATGTTCGATAATAAATGTCATGCAAGAGCTCGCAGCCGCGCATCACGTCATTGGCTATTGCGAGTCCGATCATCTGCTTGGCTGTGAAAGGAAGTCTGGAATTGCTTCCTCACATTGTGGCCGTCCTGAGTATTTGGGGGGTGCTGATCGGATGGGCGAGTCAATTCAGGAATAAGAGCTGGCCTCATGTTCGGATTTGAGTTATCTTTGAAAAAAATCGAATACAAGTATGTTGCATGAAAAACACAATGGAGTGTTTGCAGTATTCATTTGCTTTATGAATGGTACATACTTCACGCTTCAGTGTGTAACGTTTCTAAAAAATTCACGTCGGCTGGATCGAGTGCTTTCCTCGTGCCGCTGAATATCCAATTTGATGCAGTCGTTTATTTTTATGTACAAATACTCACACAGCAATATGTTGGCTGCCTACAAGCCTCCTGCTGGCGAATAAAGTGCATGCATAACTCGACTCTGAAGACCAGGAACTATTTGCTTGCATGTTACTGCTACATTCTCGGTTCTCAATTAGAGCTCCAGTTGAGTAGGTCAAGAACTTTGGTGTATCGGAGCGTATTAGAGTATTAGGGGTGTTGTGGTTTTTCTGAATTTCAAAAATCCTGTAGTTGTTACCACGTGTATCTCGGGTCATTTGATTACAGGAAGTGTAAACATTTAAAAAGCTGGTATGATCTTGGTCCCGCATTCCACCAGGAACTTTCACCTGCTTTGGAACTAGCCCAAATATTTTCTGATTTTATAAAACACCACGATAATAGGACATGCACACCAAACGGGTCGCCTGGACACGTGCGACTGGTCGTACAGGTGTTTTTTTTTTTTTTTTTTTTAGCCGTTAGTGCACAGGCATAGCTTGTGTCCTTTTTAGAGATAATGACACACACAGGGTCCCATTGTTCCCTGCTCTCCAGATAACCATCTCTCAACCTGTTCCCATGTCACTTTCTCTGTCGACGGATCAATGCGGAGGTCACCTGGGACCGAGGTCACGTCTCCCGGCGCTCATTAAGGCTCAGTCATCAACGGACGCCTCAATTAAAGCCAGAACCTTTACTTCCTCTGGGGCCTTTTGGATTTCAGCTTTCAATCTAATGACCTCGAAGGGAATGTAAAAATGGCATTTTAGAAAAACTGCTTCTGGAGAAATGAGTGAAAGTTCTTGCTTAGAATCAAATACTTCCAAAAATGACGGAGAATCAAAATGGTTAAATAATAATAATAATAATAATAATAATAATAATAATAATGATGCAAGTGCTTGTGTTGGTGTGGTACTCGAGAAAAATCCTCAAACCATGATTTTAGGCTCATGTTAGTTCTCACTCTCCAGTGTTCTGTATTGTTTAAAGACTATAATCACACTCTTGATGTCACCCAAATGAGGATGAGGTTTCCCTTTTGAGTCTGGTTCCTCTCAAGGTTTCCTCATTATAACATCTAAAGAAGTTTTTCCCAACTCTGAAGACCAGGAACTATTTTCTTACATGGCAAGGCTACATTTTCTTACACCTTCGAGTGAGATTTAGTGAATGAGATTCAGGCTTATTGTGAACAAGTGGCTCTGCCTCCTCTAGAAACATATATACAGTTAGAAATCTATTATTGGAATGGGCAAGTATTAAAAATCGCACTTCTGCTTTTAATAAAACCCTTAACCAGCTCTGGGTTCTCAGCAGTAAAATCGCCTACGTCTGGTTCTTGTTGTAATGATGAGCAGTTCCTCCCGCGGGCAGCTTCCTGGAGCGAAGATGAAACGGCCCTTTGCTTTGCTTACCTTGTGGTTCTTGCCGTGGCGATATATCATCCAGTCTTCTCCATTGGTGCTGAGCTCCAGCTTGAAAGTGGTGACGTAGTACGACTTCTGCGTCTCCTTCGAGATGGCCCCCTGCGTCGCGATCCCCGTAAGAACCTTCAGGAAGTGCAGGTCCACCTAAAAGGAAGGTGGAGAGGAAGAATGGCAGTATAAAGGCAGTGTTTTTTTTTCGTTTTGTTTTGGGTTTTTATTTGTTTTGTTTTCTTCATTTCTTTCTCGTTTCTCTTTTCAAACCTCACACCTGATTCTAATCAACAAAAAAATAAATACATGAGGATTCCCAGGTTCAGGCCTCGTCAAACGCCCGCCAAGTTGACAGAAGCGAAAATTTCAAGCAAAATCACGATTGCCGGGGGGGGAAATGGTTAAACCTGTATTTTGATCGTGCCCTCATCCATCACACAAACTGTTAGAAATATAGTAAGGTTCTTCACGCGTGACTACTCCCTGCAGAGACAACAAACACCGGGCTTATGGAGCGTTTCGGAGGCTTAATGGCATCCGTGTGATAGTAACCTGAATGTACTCCTTGTTGCTGTCTTCTGCAGGTGTCCATGCGTTGTCCTCGTTGTTGAGACGGGCCATGCGAGGAGGCCAGCGCCCGTCGTAGAACGAGGAGGAAGCGGAAAGCTGCTCGTCTGAAATCTTTCCTGACTCCATGCCAAAAGCAGTGTTGCAGGGAAAGCCTATGGAGGAAGAAAACAAAGGTAGGTTTTTCTTCCTTCTAAAAGGTACCGAGTAAGGTTGAAAATGATGAGATTCGGTTACTTTAAAAAAACAAGACACGATAAACATGGTGAAATAAAGAGAAGAATGTGCTAAACGCTAAACAATGATACTCAGACTCCTCAATTCCCTGAGGAGTCCCATAAAATGGTGGGTTCATGAGCAATAAACGCATCACACTTACTCTCCGTGACGTCTTTGCGAGTCATGTTGTAGCGTGCTGAGAATCCATCTTTGGCCACTGCCATGTCGGTGTGAAAGGATAGAGACAGGAGCCCTGTGGAAGACACGATCTCCGGAGGGATCTTCATGCCACAATATCGACCAATCAGCGGCGAAACTGTGGAGGAGAGCGAATTTTTATAAAGGACCTTATACCACACATATACCACACAAGTTACACTGTCTAGTCCCTATCTCATGGTCCAAACCATGAGTGTGTCCCCATGCCCCAGTAGATCCCCTGATCAGACTCATCAATTAGGCCCAAACTTAACCGTTTTTGAGCTTCTACCAAAATAATGTGAATAATCCAGGTCACTGATGAGGTCCTCAATCTTGTTGAGAAGAAGGAAGTGCTTTAGGCTTTAAATGAAAGAAATAAGGCTTAATCAGCAAGCGGTGTTTATAATAAATGGTACAAGCTTATTTCTAGACGGACCAAAACACCCAGCTAATACAGAAGCAAATGACTTTTTATTGATTTGGAAATAAAGCCAGGTCTTATTAGCTTTCACACGGCAACGCCGACTGATTACACATCACCTTAAGGGGAGCGAGAAGTGATGTACAAGCTAGAAATTAGCTAGCTAGTCGAGCAAGGAACATAGCCACGGTCCTGCCCAGCCTCGTGGTAATTATACAGTCTAACGCAAATTAACAACAATGTAGAAGTTGTCGAATGCATTAACGCGGACCCAAATTCCTGGTGACGAAAAGAATCCGTGCCCAGACTATGGATTTTAGCTCTGTTTTCAGCTTGGCAACAATTCCGAATCCTGCATCTTTCATTTGTACAAGTTGATACATTCATTTAACTAGTCAAAATGCCTCCTACATATGATCAAAATGTATTATTGGTTGTTGCGTGTAGTGCGGCACACTCATTAAACATGCATAAGAAGTAAAAAGGGTCGAGAGGGCATTTTTTTATTTATTTTTTTTCCCTGCTTTCTCTGGTGGATGAGGAAAGAGACCACTTTCTCAGAAGCCGAAGATTAATGCTATACGTTGCTATACAGACGCTATATGCTATGCAATTTACTTATCTTGGGAGCTAGGGTAAAGAGTTTGTCCACCTCTACGAGTGATGCAAACTGGGGCCTGTGCATTTTTTTGCAGTTTTGAGACATGGGATGTCAAGCTTGGTTGCTTGGGGCACAAGGAATTGTCAAGTCATAACATCCACCTATTGGCTTTATGGTTATTTTCAAGGGATTTTGATAAAAATCCCAGCAGGTTTATGATGATTGCTTACATCAACAGGTTACATCGTGACAGAGGATGGTAGATAGGTTGGCAGGGCGGATTTCAAAGGTAACACTTGCCCCCGAACACCATAAACCTGTCTACAAGATCAGCGACCCAGAGCAAAGCTTACATATAAACGAAATAAAATCGTTTTAGAATACGTTTAGGCATGTATTGCTTTTCTGATAGGTGATGAAACATGGTTGGTCATCCATTCCCCTCGGAATAGGTTTTTTCCCTGCATACAGACTTCTACAGCATTATTACACCAAGATCCATTTTTTTGGGAAATGTAGAAATGCAGTCAACTGTTTTATGAATGAACTTTAAGAATTTGGACCACATTCGTGAGAAGGTGGTTTTGCAGGAAATACCTCACAGTTTCTGGAAGTATGAATGATTTATTTTTTTTATTTTTATTTTTTTTCAGAATTTATTTATTAAAACAAGCTTTCCAAACATGACCTGGTAATCCAGTTATTCAGGGTGTTTGGAGAAAACTGGTCTTTCAAGCACTGTTAAGTTTTACCAGTTACAGCATTTATCTCAGTTGGTGAGCGTAAATGCTGATTACTAAAATACTAACAGTATCTGACTTCATATAATATATTCTGGACTCTTTCAAGTATTGTGACCTTTTCCAAAGAAAAGTTTACCTCAAGAAACCTCCCCAAAAAACAGTGGTATTTTCTTTACCTACCTAACAATCTAACAGTCTCGACAAATGTCCATAATTCTGGACTATGAACAAGCCTTGCAAGCACGTTGTCCTATTAGTGCCACCCGCCCCAGTCAGTCATCGTCCTCGCCTCTACACCACAAGCAATGCTACGCATGCAGGAGCTCACCCTGGGGCAGCCCATCCCACACTTCCAGCCAGTCATATTTGCACTCAGCCTCAGTCATCAGCAAGGGGTCATTCTCCAAGTCGAAGGTCTTGAAGGTGAGGGTAACCTCTGTCTGAGATGGGGTGATGATGATGTAGGAGCATTCCAGGTTGTGGGGGTACTTGTCTGGGAAGTCGGGCGACTCGATCACACCAGTCGGGGCTGTGAAATTCCGGAAACAGTGTTCTGAACCTGAAAAGCACAAACGTGGGAAGAGGTCAATCAGGCTGATTGCTGATGCTTAGCCATTTTTTTGGTATTATGTTATTATTTATCATTGCACAATGGATAAAAGATGAGCCAGTTTTATTTCCTTTACTTTACTATAAAAATATTTCCTCTTGGCTGAACACTCTCGGCTGATTTTCCTACTTGAAAACTCGAAATGGTAACCTGAGGCTATTTTGAGACGAGGACAAGAATAGCAAGCATATAGGAGGCTACATTAAGTAAAGATTTTATAATAAAATAGGAGAAATATCAGTCATGATGTAAGCAGATCAACAGTGAAAGCCAGCCACGTGGATGCATTTTCTTGGTTTCTATGAGAGACGTTAGACGAGCAATGTTACCTCTGTACCGCTTTTTGCCTTTCCCCTGATCTAGATTTCTTGATATGAACTTTCTTTATATAAACCTCCATCACTGAAAGCTCGGCTTCATGCGGAATCATTTCGTATTTGATTGTTCTCCGCACATTTCGCAAGCTCCCTGTGAACAAAACGCAGCACGACTGAATCGTGATGTAATTTTTGGCCTTTGAGAGTTTGCACATTTTCAATCGTGCCAACACTGCTGTTCATTGTACGGAGAAGGGGGGGGTATAACTTAATAGGAAAGCACAAGCGAAAGAGAAAACAGGCCGACTTAATGAGAGAGAACGAGCGATCAGGAGGCAAAAGCGAACAATAAAACAAACAAGTCAAAATGGCAGGCAGCGAGAGCCCATGGCTCATAAGCGATGCAAATGTATGCACCCTGAGCGCTGGCAGCCGATCGGCCCATACCCACGCTTCCCAGCATGCCTCGTTTTCACCTGGAGATGCAGCACACGTTCGTAGCTCCTGCGCTGTGCATGTGGACATCTGGATCTCGCTGTCTTTCCGTAGCTGTTCATTTGTCTAATTGTTTGCTTATTTATTTTTTTCCCCATATGGTGTCATGCCAGAGCGTTCCCTTTAGCAATGAGTGGGCTTACGCGCTTGCCCACCCATGCACCAGAATAAAAAATCGTGTTCCATCAGAAGGTCTACCTATGGCCACAAATATACATCACCCTTACCATGCCTTGTAGAGGTACGAGGTGGCATCAAAAAGTTTGGAGACTCGCTCTGTCTCAGCTCCCGATGTACCCAGGATGGTCTTTTGGCAAACTGACTTGTGAAGGGCGGTGCTCCCTGTGAATGTGCGTGAAGCCTCGTGCTGCCATCTGTTGGCATGTTACAAAACTAGTCTCCAAACTTTTTTTTTATATCACCTCGTACTTACATCGTCATAGAGCTAGTTTGGTTCCTGTTCTTACAGCAGTGAGAGGAAGTTCCTTTCCCCTCACCAGACTCACTGACACAGATATAAAATACGTCGGTACGTGTTGGCTGCGGAACTCGTCAAATCTGGTACTCGTCGTGTTATGACAACAAAAAAGTGTTTCGGCACTCGCTGCACGCTCGGAACTCAACACCGCGACGAAATACTGCATTGCATTAAAACAATACTTGTTTAAGAACGATTTACTGAGGTATTATTTTATATAACAAAAACCCTTCCGCTTGTCAGAATACAGAGGAATTGCAAAAAACACTTCCTCCTTTTTCTGACCAATCAGAATCGAGCATTCAGCAGCGCTGTGGCGCTTACATTGTAATATCTTGTTTTTATTGCAAACACATTTTCAGTAAATGCACATGTAATCTTTTGAGCTATTTTAATGAGACAGAACATTCCAGACTGTGATCCCGCTAGAATTAGGCCATCCTTTCAAAGTGTTCTTCAAGTCCCCTTTATTTCCACCACCCCCGCCCCCTTTCTTGCCTTTGACCTCACTGCGCGTGCCAACATCATGAGACGGCACCATACGTGCTGCATGAGCTCATTAGTTCATGTTTATGAACACGCTAAAATGTGCATGTGAACTCCTCGGGCCCAGGACATGCCCCCGTCTGCTTTTGGCACACCGAATAATGGTTGGGCATTTGGGACGCGTGGCTAGAAAAAAGTAACGGCTAGTCGCTGCGTCTGTTCACTGCAAATGCATTCCGTTCCAGTCTTGGTCTGGGAGCTGAGTTGACTGGGAAAGGGCCCTCCAAACCAAACGGAGCATTGATAATAGCGAGGCATGATCGCCATTATAGGTGAAAACTAATATTTGAAATCATTTCTCCAGTAATCCACACCGCTGTTTATTTTTCCTTTACTTTTTCTGTTGAAAAGCCGTGTCCAAAAGTGACGTTCTCCACTAGGGCCTCATTTTACTTTCGCCAGTTTTCGCAGACTTGAGCCGTTCAGATGTCAATCATATAGTGCTGGTTTTTGGTAAACAACAACAAAAAAAAAAAGCGCAAAAAGTTCAAAAATCAGTTCAAGGCTCACTCGCCTGACGCCTGACCCAGAAGTCTGGGTGACACATATAGAACATGGCATACTTCTGACATCCCTGGAGAATTTCAACTTGAGCATATAACTTTGGGTGTGGGGGAAAGAAAAAAAAAACGGGCCAGTTATTAATTCATGCTCAATGTTATTCATCACAAATGGAATGGAATCTCGTCCAGAGTCAGAGTCCCACTAATGTACAGTTAGGCAACATGGCAAGTTGGGGAGTTGATGGAAATCAGAAGTGACACAGAAATACAAGATAGTGGGTTTTTTTATAAAATAAATAAAGTGTTAGTAATATGGACTGGGTGAACAAGATGCCCTCGTGGGGGTGTGGAGAATGGGTGGTTAGGATAGTGTCGTATGTTCTTTTCATGTGATGACACTCATGCCAGGGCAGTGCCAATAGGCCTAAAGATGCGAAGTCTTCCGATATGAACCATGGCAACAGTGGAATGCTCATCACTGTGGGTGGGGCAGTATCGCTGTGGCAAGCACTCATGGTAGAGGGTTAAAATCTGGTGTGATGGAACTAGGGCAGAAAATGGGGAGCATTAAGGGAGGGCAGGGTTTGCTTTTAGGTCGAAGTGGGGGTAGGGACTGTTGTAATCTAGAGTAGTGGGAGTGGGTGGGGGGTGTATGGAGGAGCATGCAATCCAGTGCCGGATAGAAGGTTTTAGGTAGAAGGGATGAGTAATGGGGTTAAGGGGGGTGGTCACAAATAAACAAGATTAGTCTGGCTATTGGGTGACAGGTGAAATTCTTGAACGCTTTTAATTATTGCCTTCCCTGAGCTTTCAGAAGTCAGCTGGGAATTTTCTTAACTCAATTTTCTTCCAATATCTGCCAATTCTCATTTGCTAACGAAGGCAAAAATAGTTTGTGATCTGGGCCGGTCGAATCCAGTAAGTGTATTTTATTTATTTATGAATCTCATCAGAAAAAAAGTGATGTACAAAATATATTGCTGCATTACACCAAGGTTAAAAGAACAAACAAACAAAAAAAAAACGGTTAAGCGTTTTAAATATATAACTTGATACACAATGTGAGAAACAACACCAAAAATTGCTAAAACACACACTACTCTTTAAAAAAGAAGTGCAATTTTTCAGTTTTATTGGAATAAAATGCAGATACATACAGGGGGGCGCACTATATTATTCCTAAACTTGACATGATTGAGATGAAGGGTGTGAACCAAAGGGGGTCCTTCGGGACAAAATCGAAGAGTCTCTGGAGGTTTCCACCTTGTGAGCGGTCTGTGATGAAGCTGGCCACGTTTCCACAGGACTGCGCTATTAGTATCTGCCCGGTCAGGTTAATTGTTTGTTCAAGTATAAACTGACACGATGCAGCCGAGTTTATGTAGAACTGTTGGTTACCTGACATATTCCGTAGGGGCGATAGTTGGAATGAAGCCACATGCTCTTCTGTTTTAAATCCGATTTCGGATATAACTATTTAAATCGCTACACAGCTCGAGTTGCACGCCTAATTCCTATAGCGTCTGTAGGTAAAGTAATCGCATCCCATCTTGTCAAGCTTTTTCACCACTCAGCCTTTGCAGAATGGCACCAAAATACACTTGTCTGTGAGTGCTAACTCCCTAATTCTGTTTATCCCACCTTATCGATCCGTGTGATGGTCTCAAACGATTCCAAACTGTAATGGAAAGAGACACAACCCTTTTTATATATTTTTTTTGCATTACACCATTTAGGTTCAGGCAGGAAAAGCCAATTTGCACAAAATTTGAGGTGCAGTTTAAGGGGAAAATAATGCTACCGGTAATGTTACCGACAAACAGAAAACGTGACCCATTTCGGATGCGGCATAGAAGTAAACATGGATAACGACGGCTGCTGGTTTCTTAAACAACACCGTGTTCCAGTCATCCAAACCAAAAACTAGAGAAAGCCGAACTGTTCCCTCAGGGTTCAGATAGTCAATGGTGAAAAGTGTTCATTTCCTGTCACTCCTCCTCCTCCCCAAAACACAAACACTCACAAACACACATCCTTTAAGAGTTCAAGGTTCTTGGTGTTTCGGAGAAGCACAGAAAAGGTCTTTGACAACTGGTTAATATGAACGATCCATATCTCCCACGAAGGCGCTTCCCGTCATAAAACACAGTCCGCACGTCACTCCCACTTTCGATGAGAAAGAAAAAAAAAAACTAACTCTGAAGGTTCAGTCCAGCAGTCTGCAAACCTCGCCTCGCTGTACTCCGTGGCCTGAAATGCAACATCCGAAAATAAACAGCCGTCTTTTTTTTCCTCACCACTCGCCAGATCGTGGAAAGTGGGAACAGCCGTCAAACGGTGAACATATGCCGACCATACACGACGACGCAAACGCGCCCACGTGCACTTCACTCTGTCACCGAAGTCCACGCCTACACACTTTATGTTGTCAGCAGGCCAGAACAGCGCACATTTTTCCACACGAAAAAATGGCGAGAGCAATTCACGTTTGTCAAGTCAGCCTTGTAGTAATGGACCACATTACATGAGGGGTTCGAAGCAACGGCTCATAGCAAAGCTTGATAAACATTATTCGCTAGTGACATCATTGTTTCTAAGAAGCACAGATGACTCATTTTTACATCTGGAGGTTTTTTATTAAAAAATAATAATAATCCATGATGCTCTGCTTGTCATTTATTGTCACGTTATTTCTACTGTATTTTTTAGGAGGTAGCATTGACGAAGCCTGGGAAATATGATACGATATTGACACGTCAGCAAAGTGTTCTAGTGGAATATCATCATCAGTTTTTATATCAAGGTATTGTGGTGATCTAGTTTTGTATATATTTTTTTATTACCACTGTCTCAATAAAGCTGCTTTGAGACAATGTCAATGGAAATGAATTATTACACTTTGCCATCCAAGTCAAGGAACTCTTCAAGGTTCTTCATGCACCACTTCAAAACATTTTCCTAATCCACTTTCCGAAGTCTAGATGCCTAATCCACCAAGACCCCCCCATGTTTAATGTACCAAAGAAAATTCTCAGATGTTACCATTGATAGCAATTATGTTTTTTGTTAGTAACTTGTCCTGCCTCTCTCAGGGAACACTGTGTTGCAACATACAATGAGTGAGTTTTCCAAACCAAGTGGAAGCTTTTAGTAAGCAAAGGAGCCAACCCCCAAATAACCCCCTGAGAAACCGTCATCTGACTGAAAGCTTAGGGTTTAATTATTTATTATGGGCGTACTGTACACTTATCAAATTTAGCTTTGTAACTAGTTATTCCTTCCTTTTAGGGGACCCCAAAAAGGTTCTACATAGACCCATTCAAGTGTTTCCCCACCAAAAATACAGAAGTAGAGTCTTACCAGTGACAGCCATGACTGTGTTTGTGTGGTTCTTTCAGTACTCTCAGGGAACCTCTCGTGGTTCTACATAGGTCCATATAATAAGTGCTTCCACAATCCAAACACAACCCCATTATCCAGCAATGATGCTGTATCTACCCATTAATGCCTGAGGAACCCTTACCTAACATAGGGTTGGATATCCTCATCGACAAGCATGGCTGCATTTGTGTTCTGTTCTATTCTTAAAAGCAAATTCCTCCCAGTAACTCCTTGTCCTGTGCCACTTCTAAGTCTGGCATCCGCAGGCTACAGGCAGAACGTACACATCTCTAGGGACTGGAGATCAGAGTCCAATTATACGGGCATTCCTTGCATGTTTGCAGAGGGATGAAAAGAGTTAAGCATTTAAACCAACCCCCATCCCTCCCACCTCTACCCCTCCCTTTTCCCCTAAACTGGGTTTATTTTCATCACCCCTTCCCTTGATGTTTAATTGGTCTGGGATTGCGTCGCGGTAATTTTATGCGGACGTGTAGCTCTGCGCCCGACTGGCGTGCTGTGGACCAGAGGTCTCCTGACCTTTTGAAAAAGAATTGAAAGGCTGCTCTGACATTTTTTTTTTTTTTTTTTTTTTTTTTTTGCATAATGAAGGTAACTGCTAAACGGAGCTTGTGACTCAAAGAAAAGTGTCTTTGGTTTGGTTTTCTTGTTATTCTCAGTCTGGAACCTCAAAGAATAATCATTTGTTGTCAGGATCTATACAGGAACCTTAGAGGCTGTTTGGAAATGATATCTCTGACTTTAACAGTGTATATTACACATGTAAAGCAGCAAAAATTGGATTCCAGACATTTCATGGCACACCTGTCTTATCCGCGCATAAGGTTTCATTTGGGTTCCCGGGTTCCCTCCCACCTTCTAATAGCATACCAGTAGGTAAATTGTTAGACTTAGAGTGGGAGAGTGTCATTCTTCCCACCCAGAGAGGATAGTCAGTTTTGTGCTCTTGCACTCTGGGCTATAGTCTGAATTCAAACTTATGAACTCCCAATGATTGGGCAAATGCCTTTTGGGAAATTTGAACATCAAATGTTAATTAAAAGCAAAAGAAAAAGGTAAAGTTCACTCACCAGTCTTGTGAATCTCGTATCGCAGTGAGAACCCGGCACCCTGGTGAGCGTAATCCGAGACAAACTTGATGTGTACAACGGGGCCGGTCGAGATTATGGCCGAGGGGGCAATGTTGCTGCAGTGGCGCCCCAGGAGTTCAGCAGAGTCCGAGTTCCCATCGCGAATCTCAATGAAGTCATACCTGAAGGGAGAAGCACAAGGGTTCCTGGTTACTTAAAGGGGTTATTTTGGATCGGGTTTACTAAACGTTTTTCACGTGGTTTCTGCTTCCCCATATCCCATAATGTAGGTGTAGTGCTAATATAAGCTTCCAACTTAACGACTTTTCATGCAGTGAAAACAAAACCAGGCAGCAAATACGTCTGTTTACAAAAAAACAAAAACCTTTTGGAAAAACGTGCAATGTGACTCTAGACAACATATCACTCAAATTTAAGAGAATTTTAGGAAAGCTTATATGTATATGACCTGGGATCACCTTTTGACCCTTTTGGCTACCAGTTGCTTTCCCATAACAAAAGCGCATTCCTTACTTGACACTTTAAAAACAAAAAGACAAAATCCAGCTGTCTCACCGAAACTATTTCATTTAGTCTGATTCCATGCTGTCTACAAATATCCAGTTCTACAATGCCGCTACTGAATTCTCGACTGGTTAGACTGGTGATCTTGAGAGTTTTGTAGTAACTGTACCTCAGCTTCCTAAAGTTTCATATTCTTTACACAAAAACCTTACAACGTACCAAACCTGACCGACACTTCTCAAGGGGCTACGTTCTCAAATCTTAATTGAAAATCTAATCTGGAGCCTTCATTTTTTTTTTTTTTTTTTTTACCCTCATTGAACGAAGTCTCAGTTGCTTCTACTGACCACCAATTAGTCATGTCAAGTTTATTTCTAGGGGTATTTTCACAACAGACATTGTCTCAAAGCAGCTTTACAGAATTTTTAAGAGTTAAGGTGAATGCCTTATGATTGATTTTTGAAACCACTAACATCATGTCCTCAAGAAGCCCAATCAAAACCCATTATTCTTTATTTATAGTGTTTGTATATTTATACATTTTTCCAGATAGCATTTTTAACGATCCACACTTATGATGAGATCCATTTCACTTGTTAGGTCACATAGTAAAAATAGATTGAAGTCCTTTTTATTTAGAGTAAAAAAAAAAATGTAAATCTCAATGAGTCTAGGGTTCTCCCCCCACCTAAGTGTCTCCCCCCCCCCACCTTTCTGGCACTCGGTCATGAGGTTTTACCCCAGGAGTGGTGGGTTGCTAGGGTTGGGGGCCGGGGATTTGAGAGCAGTATGGAGGTTTGAAATTTGTTCAACACTCCAACAAGGCCAAAACAGGATAAAGTCATGACAAGACACATTTTTGACCTCCTTCCACCACCCCCACTTTGGCGCACACTCTTCTGCTGGCTGTTTGCAGAACTGCTGGCTCCAGCACGTCACCCCAGGAATGTGTGTGTGTGTGTGAGTGTGGTGTGTGTGTGTGGGTAAACCTGACACTACACAAGGCCGCTCGGGCTGACATAGAGGCACAGGTGTGGTGGAAGTTCTCCGGCGCCAACAGAGGCTTCAGGTACGCCAGGGCTAATTTAAACTCTCAAGATGTTTTACTTCTGGATGTGGATTGGATACAAAGCATAAACATTAATGCGTACACACACACACACACACACACACACTCCTGCTGTCGAGTATTTATATTAATGCTCTTGCTCGAATGCGTTTGCAGTAACACATTTACGCAAGTTTCTGTACAGTAGACTTTCCACATAAACATGTATGTTTAACATTTTTGGAAGGAGTCTCCTGTTTTCGCGATCTGTATTAATCTGAGGAAAAGGTGTAGGTTTTCCAACATTTTTAGGACCGTTGTTTAGGCATTGCTGCTGAAGTATTTGCCGAATAGAAGTTTTTATTGTATACTCCGAGGTGACGCATAGACACGGCAACTGAATGCCGAATTTAAACACGCACACATTGAGGATAAAAGCCTGTAAACCGTGCGCAAGTGTAATTAGGTTGTAATTGATTTTGCCGAGGCTCTTGCCCCGGCGTGGATTAGCAGCGATGAGCGAGTGTGTCGAACTCGCCATATTGACCGACTCGAGCCGACTCCTAGGGGCTTTGATTGCTACGGAGAGCTCCGCTTGATGGTGGAAAAAAAAAAAAAAGACGGGAAGTGTGCTCGGTGTTTCACAAAAGGCGTTGATCGTACGCTTATTTTTGACGCCTTTATATTGATTTTTACAAGCCGCTTCACATAAGCCAGAGTGTGAGCATTACCCAAAGCACCTTTTGTCACATTTTTAAATATAACATTTTCATGGAGGCATGCATGGGATTGTTGACCCTGTTTTTTTTTTTTGGTACACATCTTTTTATATTTAGCTTTCATACACCTCCTAGTTACTCTTAATCCCTGGTTCACTTCTTTCTTCTCAGCCACTAATTGCCTTTCACACCTTGTATGTTTTTCAGCTGTATTTCTTTCACCTCGTATTCCCAAGGCACCACTGACTGCCCCAAAAGGTCTCATCTGAAGGAAAGAAAAAAAATAAAACAACGCTGGTGTTTCCCTTTGTCTTATTACCTAGAGGATTAGGTGTCGGACAGATCTTTTGTATTTAGCATTTCAAATTTACCACCACCAGACTTCACCGGGGGTAATAGGACCCATCGTCAGCTCATTAGTCTTTCAGCGTCTTCATAGTTCGGGATATCACCATTGACCAGAACGTGTATTTTCCCTTCCATCCTCATAAATACTGCTGACCAATGCAACATTCATTTAGACCACACAAATGGAAAACCCAGATCTTGTTTATCGGCGGATCAATTGCCGACTCCACACTGCAAGCCTAGGTCCAGGTCCGACACTCAGCCTTGTCAAAAATCAAACACACTTCAGACCCCGTTTTCTTTTCATTTCAGAATTGTTTTCGAGAGTAACAGCTTCAGGACCCCTTCTAAGTCCAGCCGAAGGCCAGTCGAGAAGCTAAAATTGAAATTAAATAAAGCTAAGAGTCTGCAGAGAAAGCCGCATGGCCGTCCTCCAGGGGCTCGCCTAATAAGCTATAAGTGCCTCTGAAATATTAAGTAGATGCCGGGGAGCATTCCTGAGGGAAGAGAAGAGCTGCCATCTCCAATCCGGCCGGGAAACGAATCGCATTCTCCGTCCAATGCAGAGCTGACACTTACTGATGAGCGAGGCAGCCCACAGAAACAAAAGCCTTAGGCTTTCACAAGCACCATTGATCGTCAGGACGGGGGCAACTCGCGAGGATGTCCAGGCAAATTCATGTTGGATTTTTATGTCTGGAAGAGTGTAAAGACTTGTGTGGGATTCTGACAGGAGCATGTGTAGTTGAGCAAATGATATATTTAGTAGCTAACTTTCAAGGCAGGTGCTGCCCAGTCCAGCGCTTTGGTTTTGACCAGAAAAGAAGTCATGAACACAAAGCTAGTTACAGGCAATAATACAGACTATTATTACATTTGGAATACAATGTGGTTTGTTTTACACAGTGTGTAAATGAGAAGGCCATGTACATACACTTCAGGAATTACTCTTTACGCCATTAGCTTGAGGATTTTTAACAAATCGAATTGGCTTATTGCAATAATTACTTCAGATACCTGCTCCAAAGTCTAGATGCAAATTATTAGGGTTATTAGGGCTAAAAGGACCTGTTACAAGATTTTGGTTTAGGCTGCAAATTGATGTTGATCTAATAAATAATCCGTCACTAGTAGTATAAACCTCTCGTTTAATTTTAGCATCAAGGTAAACGCTGGGAAGCAGCATGGTGACTCGTTCTGAACGTAACTTTAGACATGCTACCACTCATCATAATCCACCACTTATTTTCAGTCTGACATTAACTCGGATGCTCGATATAATCATGTATAATAAGGGGCATGTGCCGTTTAAACAAAACAAATCTTGAAGATCCCAGGACGAAGAAATATAAGCAAGAGGTCCTGATGATGGTAAAGCAGCCTCTGTGTCTGTGACCAGTGACCTGGCTAGCCATGACCTCACTGGTCTGGAAGGCCAATTGATTCCTCATTAAGCAATCAATCCCGTTTCCTTCTTCGCTGACCAAGAGGAGTGAGGTTACCCTTGAGAGTTGATAGCTTAGCACCTTTGCTAAATATGGGCAAGCTAAAAACAAGCCATGACCATGAGCTTGCAAACAGTACAGCCGGATGAGCGCTTCCTGCCAGAGAGTGACTCCGGCTGATTTAAGGAAATCCGCGGTGACGCTTTTTCGGTTCATCACAGTAATAGTAAATCTCAGAGGAATGCGATTATAGCTAGCTTGCTGATCCAATCTGAGAACGACGCTAACGCAGAGGATCGCGAGTGCAGCATTTATTCCGGGTTTCCTCTAAATGAAAATAAAAGCCGGACAGGCCAGGCCTAAATGGTGATTGGATATCCATCCATTGGTGCACAAAAAGCCTGTTTGACATCTGAATGCTAAAAAAATTATCGGCAGTTTGTTCTCTATCAACAAATGGCATTCGTGCAAGAACTCTAGGAATAATGTAGCAGGAGGAATGGAGCGACGTGCTGGTGGAGGCATTGTTTCATGTAGCGCAGCATGGGGGTGAGAAGAGAATCCACCTGCTCGACTTTATTCCCCTGCTGGGAGGAATAAATACCTCAGACGTGCCCGTCAGCGAGCAGGCGAGTGATTTATAACGCTCGAGACGACGATCCGCAGCGTGAAGAGACGGTTAATACAGAAAAAAAAGGCGGCTGACCGGCATCGAGATAACCGGTAGAAATCTCAACATCGCTCCTCCCTCCCTGCGGCGGAGGGAAGACTGCAGGAGATCGCATTAAAGATATAGCCTAATATTTCATCTAGCGTTTTTATTACATCTATTCCACATCAATCTGCTTACAGCCCCTCGAGGTGAAAGCCATTTGGCAACCGGCCCAAATCCTCTGGGACCGAATCCACGATTGAAGTGGCCTCACGGACATTGACGGCTTCTGCACCTCATCTTAAAAAAAAAAAAAAAAAAGAACAAATAATAATAATAATACAGGTTCTCTTGGATGGAAGAGGATAAATTAGGTTATGGCGCTTGAGAAATCGAGTCAGCTTGATCTTGATGTGACTTTGTCTTAAGGGGCCTGGAGTACCAAACCTGCTCTATAAAACGGAGGGGAAACTTGGGAGAGCTGGAGCATAAAGTGAATGCAAATGGTTGTGTGTGTGTTCTTTGAAAATGGCAAGGCAGATCTATCAATCATGCACCGTTGCAAAGTGCTGACGATGACTCATTGCACACTGCGCGTAGGGAGGAGACGTGTAGAGAATAGAGGGGGAAAAAATATCCCGAGACTTTTCTTTCCATCATTTGCTAGCTTTTAGAAACTATAATCCGGAATGAAATGTAGAAACCAAACAGCTCTATGACATAACGTTTCAGCCGAGATCTAAGGAACTCAGTCTTGCAGTCATTAAAAAGTGTTCCGAAACAGCAGTGAAAACGTTGTCAAACAAACGATTCCATTCTATTACACTGAAAATGTTTGTTTTTTTTTTTTTGTTGTTTTTTTTTGGTAAAACTCCACAATCTAGCCGTGTTTCGGCAGCTCCTGACTGCAAAGCTGGTAAAATTACTTCTCATCACACCAAAAGTGTTTTTTCCTGTTAAAATGTTATAAGGAACAAAATAAAATGGGGATAATAAATACCTTCACAGCAAAGCACTAAGAATAAGACATGAGATAGAAAATATAGTCTCTCTGCATGTAGTTCCAGGGTGCATCGGAGTTCATACGTGTGTGTGAGAGACACGAAAGTGACGAAAGTTCAAATGACTCGCCGTATTGGCTTACGCGTGGTGCGCGTGGTCCGCTCCTGAACTTTCCTCCGACGCCAATCTTTCCAACAGCTTAATTTCCAAGACTAATAAATCAATCACGAGCCGCAATCACGTCTAAACCCCCTCAGTGCCTCCGAGCTTCATTTATAATTCATTGCAAACATACAAAGTCAAATTTATATTGAATTTCAGATGGGATTTCTTTACCCTGCAAACCCTCGCTCTCTATATAGTGCACGCATGAATGGACATCGGAGTAAATCTGGGGGTCGTGCGCGCAAGCGGCGAAGTCGATTCCGTCTCGGTTTGCAGGTAATGCGTTTGCCGTACCTGGGCGTCCATGAAACAAGTTTCTTCTGTTAGTTATAACGGCTATAAAAGGTCTCATATGTGCATGTGAAAAGTTTGGAAGCAAATCTTTGATGGTTTTTGAGATGCGTTCATCTTGCTTTTGTTCCTGTGGAACAAAAACACAAAAGAATTAGACATTAAATGACTGGAAAAAGATCCGAGTCCAAGTTTGACAAGTTTGTCACTAACAGACAAACATGGAGGTGGAAGCTTAATAGTTTGAGGTTGTTTTGGAGCAGGGAAGGTTGGAGACGTTCCAAAAAGTAAAAGGGATTCACAACCCAACATGGGTCCATACTTCACCACATTTATGGCATTTGGTAGATGCCCTCATCTGGCGCAACTGGGTGAGCAGTTGAGATTGAAGTGCCTTGCTCAAGTGCCCAGAGGTGGCAGTATGGTAGTGCTTAAAATTTAACTTGTGCCCGTCCGAACCAGAGTCCAATGCTTTAGCCTCTGAGCACCACCTCAACACCATGCAATTCCGTCTAGATTGTGCTCATTGGAACCAGACAATGAATCGTAGCATACATCCAAGCTCTGTAAGCATTATTTAGAGCTTATTTATTTGGTGTTGTTTATCAAGGAATGAATTGCCCAGTTGTCGCACCTAAATTCTGATTTGTTGTATAAAAACAAAAGGAACATGCAAGTGTCTCTTAAAAAAATCTCGCACATAAAAAGCTAGATCTTTCCGAACTTTTCCCAGTCATTGGGAAATCAAAGTTTATTGTGCTGAAGAATTTCCAAAAACTTTCTGAAAACTTACTCAACAACTCTGATACTGGAGACTCCTTCCATGAGTGTTGAAGAAATGTCTGCTTATGTTGAGCAGCCAGCAATTACTATAGAAACGAAACGGACAGTGATTTCTGTCGATTCCGAACGGAGCATTCTCCTTCAGTTCTGCGGTGTAACCGATTCGAATGCCTTTGTGTTAAAAATGTTTACCATGTGCAGAAAACGTATCGATCTCCAGCACTTCCTTTACCACTAGACCTCAGAAACCTCGCTATCTGACCAATCCAAGAGAACAAAACTCGCCCACAGGCTGTTTTCCTAGCTGGGACTGGCCTTCATGGTGTATTCCGTCTTCTTCTTTTTTTTTGTGTGTGTGTTCATAACTCTAAGCAACAAACAAGTGCCCTCATGGAGCCTGTCCAAGTGGGTAAAGCGTAAACTGCATCTGACAGATAGAAGGCTGGCCTTCATTTTGGTCGAGTTTTTGTTGTCTTGGACCTGGAGATAAAACCCTCCAACCGGAAACCCACAGTCTGAATGCATTAATGCATCCAAAGCCCCATTTGTTCCATCTTATAAATAAATAAATGCGGTAGGTTTGGTGTGGCTCTGTGCTAAAACAAAGGACTCGTCTGTAACATCGGATTCTGGATGGCATTCGGAGGCTTCCAGAGCTGTGGTTTGAGACTTGGATACAAGTGGATTAGAAGTGGGGGGTTTAGAGACACAGTTGCAGACACAGACATCAGAATATATCATATAGATATACCCGGCAACCCGACCAATACCCAAACACACACACACACTTTTACTCCCAAATAAAGACATCAGATATGAATGATATAACAAAGGGGTACTACCGTTTCACCCCGTGTTTGCAAGTCTGTCAAACTGCAACCTCTGAAATATTGACTTTGTTCCTTGTGTTTGGGTAAAATTACTTTAGTGCCCCCCCCCCCTTTTTTTTTTTTTTTAAGTTTCAACATTTAGTGCTTTTTGTGGATTCAAGCCTACAGGAAACCTTTAACAACCTTATAGTCCAGATGCAACTCCCTCAACCAACGTAAATCAAACCGCACTGCCTCGGATGCCTCACTTAGTCACCGGCTTTGTCTTACGTGAAGACAAGAATCTCATTAATGTTGCACCGCTTTTGGAAAAAGGAAACCTCGAAATGTGTCCTTCCTGCTGACAGCTGCACCACATAAGCCTTTTAGCTCTGCTCCAAACCCTATTATGTGTCTCATAACCCTCCTCCATCTTGCGTTCCCTCTAGCTTTCTGCTTCCCCCTTTTCTCCTCCAGATTTGTCACCTCATCCTCATCTTCCAAACGGCTCCTTCCTCTGTCTTTCTGCGTCTTTCTGATCTATACAGATCATCCTGCAAGTCTTCACCATCGTTCTTCCAACCGTATTCATCAAGACTCGATATGCTATAAAGCTAGTTTGCCTTGATATTCTGTACTTTCATGTGGTTCACCCTTTAGATTTGTCAGGTTCCAAGAAAACCATCTACAAACGCTTGACGAACTCCCAAAAATAGTCGGGCTACTTGCCATGTTTTGCACTACAGATTTTTTTCAATTGTTGCATCGTTTTGAAAGGAATCTCATCGATGCATTTGATTTTAGAGCATAAGATCAAACAGATGCTCAAATAATTTCACAGGCAGGCAGTGTTTTTTAAACAGCACAGATCTAAGCCAAATAAAAAAAAAATCGGATGCTATCCGATTTAGAGGTATCAGATCGTTGAGTCGGATTTTTCCATTTTGCGCCATAGTTTGTTCAAACGCAAATTCCCAATCATCCGTAACCAACCAGCTACCATTAAAGGCTAACTCATGCCTCCGACACCTCCGACAAACTGCCGCATCCCAGGGCAAGGTTACTCTTGGAAAATGCTACTGTCTATCCTACAAATACAGAAATCCATGACAACCACCCCCCCCCACACACACACACACACACGCCCCCGCACACAGACAGCATGGCTAATTTTACTCCCTAGTCTCCCTATAAAAGCTACAGTTGTACTATTTATTCTCTACATGATATGGGTTTATTGCACCACAGTCCCCTTTTCAGCAAACAGTTCCGTACCTGCAGTCGAGCCTCTCCAGTTCAAAATGGGGGTTGAAGTTGAGTGAGATGCGCTGGCTCGGCTCCGGGGCCGTGATCACCCACTCGCAGTTCTGGTGCGGCGGGTACTCCATAGGGTACCCGGGCGAAGTGATGTAGCCTGCTTCGGTGGCGTCGACTTGCCCACCGCACTTCTCACCTGCAAAGAGGAAATGGAGCAAGTGAGTGGGGAAAAAAGTTTGTTTACCACTTTGGACTCAAGTAACCAGTGTGTACTCGGAACAAATGAGGAACATAAATCACTGCCTGTACAGTACCTCTGGGAAAGCAGCGAACGCAGAATAGATATGTTTATCCTATTATGTGGTTGCCATATAAAACAGATAAAGAGGGAACAAAACACGGGGAAACGTTACAGGAAAATATTTAACGACTCGAAGACGAGTTGCGAGCGCAGCGGTGTCATTTTTATACGTTTATATGTTGGACGTTGTCGAGCCAGGACTTGTTACAGGTATAAAAATGGACGCTAGCACGGCGGTACTACATGCACTATTAAGTGGCTAGTGTGTGCTATTACTTATAGGTTGCACACATGACTTGGGCCAGTCCAGAGCCTGGTAATCAAGGTGGCTGACATTGTGTGGAACAGCGTGTGGTGCTGAAGTTTCTTGTGAACGAAGGCATCAAACTCGCTGAAATCTACAGAAGATTTCAAGCGCAGTACAGTGATTTAAATGTGAAATAAATGCCGTTTCCACTCCAAGAAATTCGTTCTTCAATTTTAGGACCTCAAAAGTCCCAGTTTGACTTGCAAACACTTTGTAGAACTTATAAATGTATAATCCGGTCCATTTTTCCGTTTTATTCTTCACGCAGTTTGCCTACAACTTTTGGCTAGACATTCATACACTTTGTTTTATAGACACTCTAATGTTGAGGAATGTCTTGAAAACAAGTTTGTTTCTGTTCGGCATTCAACTTTCTCCATCACCAGCCTCTTTTTCTTCCTCTCTGATGTCACGTCGGAGAAAAACTACAGCGTTCTTAAAATGTGTCTTTACGGAAAACCTCATCATGTTAACACACTCTCGTAGCCAGAACCACTGTCTCTCTTCTGACCAATCAGAACGGAGAATTTCATGGGGCAACCCAAGGTTGACGGGCTACCTAGCGAGGACGTTAAAAGCTAAACGTTAATTAGCAAAGACGTTAAAAGCTAATCGATGAGTTTGCTAAATTATTTTACTTTGTAACCAACCCTCAACCTCGAAGCTTATATTATTCTACCCCTTTCGCTCTAAAAGTAACTGTCAGAGTCTGCAATCGTTTAGCCGTTCTCCGATCACGCCTCCTCCTCCTCCGCTTGTGAAGCTAAGACAGGAAGTGACAGGCAGACTCTCTGTCTGTGGGTTCAAAAGTCAACCTTAAAGCCGTAACGAGATCCGGCGTAACAAAGCCTTTTTTTCCCCATTTTTTTTTCAGACACCCCCTCGAACACACGCTAGCGATTTTCTTTCCTGTTATCTCTGACAAACTGATAAGGCAGCCCCAAATATTCTGGACTTTTTGGTGCCTAGAATATTTTCAGAAAAAGAGCAAGAAAGGGAACCGAGAGCGTTTTCGAGAACTACACGAAAACTAGCGTGGAATTGAAACGAAAAGGAAACGCGGGTGCGCGCGCTAAATATAAATGACAAACCCCAACAGCCGAGCTGGAGATTAGTAATCTAAATTCAGATTAGGAAACATAACACTTCAGAAAGCTATGTCTCCATGGCAACCATGCATCTTTTTTTCTTTTTTTTTTTCTTTAAATGAACCCTTTCCTTGCTAGACGGCTGATTTCATGTTGTGCCATCATTTCAGAGAAGACGCTGAGCTGGGTAATGATTATTATCGTTATTATTATCGGAAACCCTGCGTCCGACCCGCGAATATCTCCGAGAACACCTTCATCAGGCCTCGAATAAAAACTCTCTAAACGAATACACAGACGCTCTGTTTTCAATAGGTTCCAGTTTCACATCTCGTTTCAAGTTTCTTGCGATCTTGTTCTTCACCTTTTTGGGTTTGGGATTCTTGAAAAAACCCAGATGTAAAAGAACTGATCAACCATCAGCGCCAAATTCATCAGTGGCTTCTGTCCACCCAGAATGTTGGCTGGAATTGGAAGTCCCAGACGTCCTCTTCATAAAATAAAGAACCTCCTGCTTTCTTCTCTCTCTCTCTCTCTCTCTCTCTCTCTCTCATTTTTTCTGTCCTCTCTCTGTCTCTCTCATTTTTTCTGTCCTCTCTCTGTCTTCATTCTTCTCTTCCTGTTCATCTTTCCTTTCTCTTTCCCTTTTTTGTTCTGTCTCCTTCCCATCCTCTTGGTATCTTTTTTTGCTTTTTGGTTGTGAAGAAACTGAACGGAAAAGAACTGAGCGCAGAATCCATCAGTGGCTTCATCCAACATTCTGGTTTCACTCTGAGAAAACCAGGAATCACTACGTCCTTTAAGAAGCAACAAGAGAGGGATAGGAACTGGGAGTCCCACACGTGATTACAATGATGGACTTCTCACTATCTTCTCTCTCTCTCTCTCTCTCTCTCTCTCTCTCTCTCTCTCTCTCTCTCTCTCCTACTTGCTATTCTTTCTTTCTTTCTTTTGCATGCCAACATCCTTTGTGGATTTTGGACGAAATGGTTGGAGGCGCGTCTACGATCGTTTTCGCCTCAAGACTTCGGTGCTTTTCGAATTCCATGGCAAATTGATCACAGGAGTGATGTTGCATTGTTCTAGTGTTGTGTTGTTGTTGTGTTGTAATCGAAATAAAACACTCCATGATTAGAACATGATTAGTAAAAAAATAATTATATATATATATATAATATCCAGCCCCTGATAACGACAAAATGTCTAGAGCCTCAAACAAGAACATGGTTTCTAACACACACACACACACACACACACACACACACACGATTACAGTTGGACACGATTACACCTACGGACATTGTATTAACGATGTAAGAATGTCTCCGTCTGCTTATCACAGCTTCCTCAATCCAGTTTTTATGTCTGTTTTTTCATAATGAGAGAAATGTATCACTTCCTTCATCTTTTCATTCAGCCTTTGCCCCGTTTAAGGTTCCAAATGGCATCGGATGGAATTAATGTTTGCGTTTGTGTGTGTGTGTGTGTGTTTTAATAATCTTGGTGATTCATTAAACATGCTTTTAGGCGGTTCATTAAAAATCTGAATAGCATTTCGACAGCTAGGCATGTGTGTAGGCATTAAGAGTGAAGTGTGTGTGTGTGTGTGTGTGTGTGTGTGTGTGTGTGTGTGCGCATTTCTATTAACAGAATTATCGCTGCTGAGGCGTCGCAGTAGTGATAAGTTGCGAGCCTGTGGAGAGGCGATGATAAATCTCCATCATTCACCGTCTTTTCTCTCCATCCGTGCCTCATTCGCACCTTAATTAAAAAGTGCTATCACCCGCGGTGAGGAAATCAGGGCGCATGCATTCATCCTTTACCGAGCTGCAGATGAACCCGTCTATCTCTCTCTCTGTCTATCTGTCTCTCTCTCTCTCTCTGTTTCTCTGTCTCTCGCACTGTCTCTTCCTCACAGTATATTGTGTCTGTCTTTTCTCTCCGTCTCTGACTTCTCCACCCCTCTCCCTTTCTTCAGTCTCTGTCTTTTTGCTCACTACATTCTCTTTTCTCTCCCTCTCACGATCTTCTCCGTCTGTCTGTTTTCTCTTTCTATATTCTCTTGTCTCTCTCTCTTTCTCTCTCTCTCTCTCTGTCTTCTTCCTCCTACTTGCTATTTTCTGTTCTCTCTCTCTTCTTGCCATGTTTTCTCTCTCTCTCTCTCGCTCTCTCTCTCTCTCTCTCTCTCTCTCTCTCTCTCTCTCTCTTTCTCTCCCTCCCTGTCTTCATTGCAATTCAGGACAAGCTCTCCCGAACACTGAATAGGAAATATGATTTCTCTCCTCGTCCTGTGGTTCGTTGCCTATTTCTGTCCACTTCTTTATCCCTCGCTCTTTCGCTCCACGAGTCCAAACGCAACTCCTCCTCCACAAATTCGACTTGTCATGCATCCTCCTCTTCCTCCCTCTTCTCTGCTACAGACCCGTTTCTATCCTTTCCCTTTCAAACACACGCATCAAAGCTCTGACTGACTTTACCAAAATATCATCCTGTCTCCAGCCTCAGCATGGACTTGAACATGACCCCAGAAAAAAAAGTCTGACTTGATGTTTTCACAACATTTACTGTGATGTCTGTCGAAGTGAGTGTTTTGTGTCTGGAGTCGGTCTGAACCACAATAAACAGTGACTGTGTGTGTGTTTGTAATGGATCGGTTGTGTGTTATGTCGACAGAGTCGGACAACTTGATGGACAACAACTAAAGTTGTCTCTGGAATGGAAGGAAACAGGTGGACTATAGTTCTAAATTAGCAAAGACCTCAGACTGTGTTTTCTGTGTTTAATCTACAGCACTTGGTTCATGTCGTCACATTATATATATTCACACACCGTATGGACAAATGTTTGTGGACACCTGAGCAGAAGACTGTGTGCTTTTAGTATTTGCACTTTTATGGGAAGATGGTCTACTAGATTTTGTGGAGATTTTTGCTCCTTAAGGATTTGGCTTTGTGCACAGGAACACTGTCGGGCTGGAACAGGTTCGTGCCTCTGACAGTTGGAGAAAGAACCGCATATGGCTGGAAAATGTCCTATATTATATTTTTTTTTATAGCATCTAAGAAGAGTCTCCGTGAGAGACCGGGAAAAACAGCCAAACTGATTCGCTATGTGGCTTTTATATATATATATATCAATGGAAAAAAAATAAATAAATATATATATATATAAAAGCCACATAAAGAATTACTTTGGCTGTTTTTCCCGGTCTCTCACGGAGACTCTTCTTAGATGCTTTGTATAATAAATAAATATAGGACACATGAATTGTTGTGTCTCCAGGAAGACGCAGCTCTACCTCTGCCATGTTAATCTGTATTCTATTTGACTCTCGGGACACGCCTCGGTCTCCGTAGTGTTGACACGTCATATTAACGTAATCTAAAGATTGGTCACCTTCTAAATAATAAAAAAATAGCGCATCTTGTAATAATGATATATAAATACATCGTTTGTTACCCACAGAAATATTTTGAACTATGCATCGTGATACAAATGTCAACGTGTGTCTGGTGCACACTTTTTCAAATCAATAATTTTTAGTTTAAAATGCGAATTAGTGACTCTTACCACCTTGTGTGTGTGTGTGTGTGTGTGTGTGTGTGTGTGTGTGTGTGTGTGTATAGTATATTTAATGAGAGATGTGATGAGATTTCTACCACTTCTACAGTCCTAAACATCCACAAACTGCTGTTTTTATGCATCCAAGACCTGGAACACACCATGAACACTCTCTCCTCTCTCTCTCTCTCTCTCTCTCTCTCTCTCTCTCTCTCTCTCTCTCTCTCTCTCTCTCTCTCCCCCCCAATTATTTTCTTAGTCACAGCTATCAAATAGCTTTCATCTATTTAATTCTGTCCCTTTTGTATTCTTTAGTGAATACAGTATGATTTTGTGTACGAGCATGTCTACAGTGATAAACGCAATAATTCCACAAACAGCTGGATTAGTAAATAAAAATCACACACGAGACGAATCGACTGTGGAAGTGGCAGAACGTGAGAGAAAGCACTACCTCAGGCCCCCTACAAACAAACAGGGAATTTACTGTTGTCTCAAAGGACATGTTTTATCATCGGGGGTCAAGTTTAAGTAGATTTACATTTGTTAATATCCCTTATACAGTGTGAGTTATAAGGCAACGTAAGTGGATAGATGAATGGATTATTTTCCTAAGTCCTTCTCCTATAAAACTTTTCACCCAAAACCTTTTTCTCTATTTATTTATTTTCATTTATTTTTGTGGCCATCCGAAATTTCACATTCTAAATGTTATTTACAAAATGTGGGCGGAGCCACATGTGCATTTCTGCATCCACCTGTACTTTCGATGCTCCTTTTTTAACACTTATTTATTTTAATGTTTTTACATTTTGCAGCGTTTGACAATGCGGATAAAAACGTGTGTGATTGTTTTTGGGTGGGGGGGATGAAGTATGTTCTTCCTCCCTGCGTCAGATTAAAGGCAACAATGTGAACGTTAATACGACTTGAAATCCGAGTAGGAAATTCGAAAGCATTGATTCAGCATTGTATTTGTTTATATTCTTTGTTCATTTCTAAAGATTCATAAAAATAAGAATTTTAACACAATGTGGTTACAGGTGTTAGGAGTAAACATTTAATTTTTTAAACAGTTATTTCCCCGTGTAAACGTGAAAACGGCGTTATTATTGTTGAATTCTGACTAGAATATGATCTATAATATACACCAGCCATATGCGCTTCTTGTTGCTACGAAGTCGACGCTCGATTGTATTGGATGTCTTGGTATGAACAGGAGACCCAAACCTGTTCCAGCTGCATGAAGATCTGCTTTCCAAGGTTTGGAATGGAAGATCTCCTGCTATAGAGCTCCAACTCTTAACACCCTAATGGCTGAATGCAATCTCACACAAATCTCCAGAAAATCTAGCGCAACATCTTCCCAGAAGAGTGGAGCTTCTTATAACATGATTATAATCATCATCCCACTGAAGATTCTTCAATAGTTAATGCAAAAATAATACAAATAATTAAGAATCCTATTTATGATGTAGTAAACACAGAACATAGTTTTGTGTGTTTTCCATCCAATTCAGGTTCCTTGTGAAACTTTTTACCTCAGCGCCATTCTGTGGTGTTGAACGCAGCATGTTGCAAAGGAGAGAAAGAAGAAGGAAAGACAAACAACTATTTTATATTTGAAATCAAATTGGAAAACGACTTTGCCATCCTGAGAAAAAGGATCACGGATGAGTTTTGTGTCCAAAATCTTTGGCCACACGAAAAAAACGTCACCACGGCTGGTCCTTTGGTTCCTCAGAGGGAACATGAAAACAGCCTGATTTAGCAATGAACTGCTCCAAAAAAACACTGAGTTCGGGCCACACTGAAAAGTTTCTCCTGAGCAGATCATCTCAAGGTTGTTTTTTTTTTCCTGCTTTGAGAATCACGCTTATCACCAGAAGAATGTGGGGAAAACGTTTACACGAGGAACACTGGTGGACATTTCCCCTGTGCCTCGTTGAACTAATGTATGGATTTTTTATATTTGAGGTTTCTGAGAAGTTTTTAGAGAGCTCCTGGGAGGTTCCTCAGCATAATTGCATAATCCAGAAGGGTTATGGTGGTGAGGAACCACGTATACAAGGTCTCAGAAGAGAACCTGCAAATTCTGATGTTCCGGGTTTTTATATATATATATTTGTAGGAATAATAAAACTAATAATGAAATATTTATTATTATAACCACAATTCAGAAGAAGGTTGCAGTGGTCAGGTTTGGATGAAGAACAGAAGATCAAGGTGCACCGGGTGCTTTTCTCTGCTGTGCCCTGAAAACCCGGACAGTGTAGATGATTGAAGTGAGACTCACCTTCTGCCTCCGCTCGCGCCGTGAAGCAGCAGCAGCAGCAGCAGCACGCGAGCAGCAGGAGTGTGTGTGTGAGCGCGTGCGTCGGATCCATCGTGCCAAGCGCGCGCTCCAGGCTTCACTCCTGAGAGCTGGAAAGGATCTTGGAAGGATCCTGAATTATAGAAACCACCAGAACCTCGAGCTCCTCCGTGCAGTCCAGCAAAACGTTTACATCAGGAAAAAGAAGTTAAGGTGTGAGAGCTTTTTTTCCCCCAAGAATTTATTATTAGATTATTTATTTCTAGTAGCTGGTTGATCGAAAGTTCCGGTTGGTTTCTTGCTCGCGCTGATTCCTGAATTTTTTTTTTTTTATGGTCCCCAATAAGAAAGAAAGGAAGAAAAAATAATAATAATAGAATTGCAATTTACAAAAAAAGTAGTGGTTTAAAAGCGCAAGCGCGTCCCACCGAAAGTCCGCGCGCGCAAACGGGCAGCACCGAGAGAGAGACCGAGACCGAGACCGTGCGCGCTGAAGCTCTAAGTGTAAACCCCCGGCGCGCGCTCCGTCTTCTAACCCAGCGCTCTCTCTCTCTCTCTCTCTCTCTCTCTCTCTCTCTCTCTCTCTCTCTCTCTCTCTCTCTCTCTCTCTCTCTCTCTCTGCGCGTGTGTGAGTGAGTGAAGCAGGGAGTGAGCTCGCGTTACAGTGAGTCCTCCTTGGCCCGCCTCCCCACCTCACATACTGATTAGACAGGCGCGAGCGCACACACTCTCTCTCTCTCTCTCTCTCTCTCTCTCTCTCTCTCTCTCTCTCTCTCTCTCTCTCTCTCTCTCTCTCTCTCTCTCTCTCTCTCCTTCTCTTCCTCACACACACACACACACAAAGATGAGACACGCGTTCTCAGCAGCCACACAATAAACACACACAATATAAAATACATATTTAAGTATTTATTTTCTTAAATCAGAAAAAAAAAATCTGCACACGCATTTTATTATATATAAATATATACACACAAATACTTTTCAAAGTATATATCTAAACTGTTGTTCCGTTGCTCTGCCTGTAGGGGGCCTAAACTCAGCTCTTTGCAGAAACACAATCTAGGGGACAAACCACACACGTGCATAGATACGTAGAGTATTCACATGGAAGCACACACAGATACACAAATATACATGTACAGAAAAAACACAAGCGTGCATGGATACACACACACACACACACACACACACACACACACAGATATACACCCATGCTTCTATAGACACGTGTATATAAAGCACACACTCCATTTTATATACATATATTTATATATAGCATGCACACACACACACACACACACACAGTACGTCCATAGACACATGTACATGAAGCACAAACACATTATTGTTATCTGTTATCTTATTTTTATTTTTTTAACATTACAGGGTAAACACACACACACACAGATAATTATTAAATTTACATGCAAGCACTTAGAAACATACAAACAACACTATAAGGACCACCAGAGACTCAGTGTTGGCACTCAGTTGTAAAGTGAGGGCCAGCTCACTAATCTGGGCTCACACTGTGCTGAAGGTGTGTGTGTGTTTGTGTTCTTGCTCCACTTGGTCTCGTGAACAGATTTCACACACATGACGGAGGAAGAAAAGACAAACGACGGAGGAGGAAAGGAAAGTGTGATGGAGGAGGGAATTAAAAAACATTCCAGCAGAATTTTTTTAAAGCTTTTTGTAGACTCTGGTGGAATAATTCCTTGGTACACACACACACACACACACACACACACACAGAGAGAAGGTTGTCTGCGCAGGCTCGTGGTCCCGAGTAGAACGAAGAGCAATCCCAGGTTGTGCTTTGGTTCTGACAGAGCAGATGTTGTGCACAGCTGGACTTCCAGGCTTTGACATGGTCCTGATCTGATCAGCTGTTCACAGGGTGATTGATTTTGCTGCGTCAGGTATCAGATGGTCCCATGTTTGTTTGTTTTAGTGTGTGTGTGTGTGTGTGTGTGTGTGTGTGTGTGTGTGTGTTCCAGTTATCTGATGTGGAAATGAGTAATAGCTCCACCCTCAGGCTTGAGAGCTTGGTGCGTAAGCATCACAGCGTTCGCTATAAAAGTTTGTAGACATTTGTGGCGTAAGATTGCTTCTTTTTTGGACGTCCCATTCCCCAATGCATTCCCATTTGCTCTTATAATACGCTCCACTCTTCTGGGAAGATGTTCCACTAGATCCTGTGGCGATTTGTTCTCCTTCAGCCATAAGGGTGTTAGTAAAGTCAGCTCCTGATGTAGGTCAGGTAAGCCAGCATTTACATTCATTGTTAAACAGGGCTCGCTTGAGATCTAGAGCCAAGATCTTCCACACTCTTCAACCCATGGACCTTGCTTTCTGCACAGGAGCATCGGCATGGAGGATTTGAATCTTCAAGTGAAGGAAATATTTCATGCCACTGCATCACAAAATCTTTCTAAACAACTTTCTCTCCACATACAGCCGGAAGAATCCGGTGTCCCGATACTTTTGGCAATGTCGCGTGTATTCCTTCCTTCCATTGTTGGGCGTCATGGTTTTAGGGAAAGTCGGTCGCAGGCCACACCCAGGCCTGAAGAACTGCTACAATCTCAGTCTCAGAATCAAGTTGGTGTAAAGAAATTATTTGTAGTTTATTAAAATATAAAGGGCCACACCAGCAGTCATTATTTCCTCTGTACAATCATGACATAACGTTCGCTATTTCGGAGGCATCGCACACCAACCACCGGCCCGTTCTGTCGTCCCACCCGCAGTTTCGATTCGGAGGTGGATTTCTTTGAGTAACCACATGTTAAAAAAAAAAAAAAAAAAAAAAAAAAAGGAGGAATGGAAAGAAACAGGCGCCCTGCCCGGAGCCTCCTCTCCAATATGTAGCACTAAACACAGGAGCGGCGGTTTTTTTTAATAACACGCTGGTGGCCGCGAGGCGCCCGAAATACCTCGCCGAGTCGTGTTTTCAGGGCGAGTCTGACATTTACAGTAGGCAGCTATTTCCCGGACGCGTCCAGGAACAAGAAAACGTCTTCAGTGTGCGTCTGCTCGCTTGATTTCTATTTCTTTGTGTTGAATTTTCTGAACCCGAAATACACGTCAAAATCAGGCCCTTATTGTCCTCCAAGTCCGAGTGTTTCTGCACATCACAAACCTTCTTGAGTGCTAATTGCAGCTCGTATATTTGTGTTGCATTGTTTTATCACCTATTTATTCCAATCTCATGCTTCACTTGTCTATAAACGCATTAATTCATGACAATGGCTGTTATGGTTCACTGGCAAACACATTTACCGCAATCGTTCCATCAAAATCTCGTACAGATTTTGCCTCCTGGCGTCACGAGGCCTTCATATGCCACAATTCTTTACTTTCTTTACCATAGCCTGAGGAGATAACCATCACGGGGGCGCCTGATTGGTCTGGAGACCACTTCATCCTGCCTCAGGCTTGCATTTGGGCTGAATACAGTCATCCATCTGTCTGTGATACAATCTGAACTAATCTGTTTCCAGGGTTTACATTTACAGCATTTAGCAGATTCTCTTATTCTGAACGATTTGGATTTTCTCATTTATACGACTGAGCAGAGATAGGCTTAAGGGCCTTGCTCAGGGGCCCCAGCTTGGTGTGGCTGGGATTGGATCTTGTGACCTTCAGATTCGGTTCTACCAAACACTTCCAAAGTCATAGCGATCAGTCGTTTTTATGTCATGATTTATTTATTCTATGTCTCTTATGTGTCATTATAAATTTTTTAATTTATGAAATTTTTGTTTGTTTCTTTCCCAAGAAATTCTAGTGGAACGAAAAAACTGAAACTAGTGCAAAAATGATGGTTGCCACAATGAGAAGAGGGACGAGCGTTTTTCTAAACCGATCTGAACGGTTATCTCCTCACGACTTCGCCAGCGTGCGATCGATAGATAGATAGATAGATAGATAGATAGATAGATAGATAGATAGATAGATAGATAGATAGATAGATAGATAGATAGATAGATCGATCACATCGTTGAGAGTACAAGCAAATAGTTACGTTTATGGCAGTGAAATAATGTGCAGACACTGTTGTAAAGGAACAAGTAGAAGGTTATAAGGCTACTGCAGTTTTGGAAAAAATGTGCAAGCTGAATAAAGTCCACTAAATAAATATATATATATATACACACATGAATGTGAAATATTAGGCAGGATGTACAGTAAAGTGTGTGTGTGTGTGTGTGTGTGTGTGTGTATACAGATACTCATAAATAAAATAGTGCAGATGTATGTAAGGCACAATATGTGTAGAGAATAAGGAGTATAAAAATACAATTTGTAATATGTACATTGTATGTAGAATCATACAGAAGTTATATACAGTGTTTAAACAGTGATCTAATAGTGTAGGGTGGATGGGAAAAGGCTGGTTCTGTATGTTCCTGTATCTCCTTCTCGATGGAAGGAGGTTAAACAGTTTGTGACTGGGAATCTTAACTAGATTGAAATTTGGCTCGTCTGCCGCACAGCCATCAAAAACGCATCTGAAGCTCCTCACCCGGTTTCTGAGAGAAGATAATACAAATGTAAATGAAAAGCATTTTCTACAATCCCCAAAATATACATAAAATATATACATAAAAAAAAAGAGAATGAAATGGTTTGCAGATCTCAAAATCTATATTCTATTCACAATAAACCCAAAAAGTTTCAAAGAGAAGTTGTACATTATATATTTAATTTTCACGTAATACTTCTCAAATAAAAAGTTGCAACAGGGCCACGTTTCCCCACTGTGCAGCATCACGTCTTCGCTCCATGTAGGTCTGAGGAGACCAGTTTCTGAGTTGTCTCATGTGTCTGATCCAGGATTCGAGCTGCTCAACAGTTCTGGGTGTGGTTTTTTTTTTGTCGTGTTTCATGCTGCACCAAATGGTTTGAAATGGTGAAAGCGGGTTGTGGATTTAGGGCAGTTCTATTTCTCAGTCTTTTTTTCAGCTGAACGATTGAAACAGTTTTAGGACTGGGTGGAGAATATGATGGTTTCTATAGCAACAGCTCACTCAGAGGTGCTGGTTTGATGGATGTGTCGCCTGATTTGAATTTAAGACGCGTGGAATCGTGTCTCCAATCGATTGTGAAGGGATTTTTTTTTGTAAGGAGTCTCCATTGTCTGCGTTTCCTCATTTCTTCATTCTAATTGTGAGCGGATCCTTTAGAGCTTTTGTACCAAATCTTTAAAATACTTTTGTATTTGTATATGTATTTTAAAATAAATCAGAACCATAATTGAATAATGTTTTAATATAGATGAATAAACCATTTAATAGAGAGAAATAAATTGACAGACAACAGACGGATCTTTCTAGACATTAACATTTAAAAATCAAGAATTAAAATCCGTTTCCGTGGTTTTTGAGATCAAGTGGGGAGTTCACATTATTCATCTGACATTAAAAGTTAAACTTCTCTCTGTCTTTCTGGGTTTTTTCCTTCTGTCGTAAAAGTGTCTGCTGCAGAGATTAGGGGGGGTGTAAACTTTGAGGAGAGCTCACTTGCTTGGCCTTGTAAAGCTGACAAGGTGGTCCTGTTTTGTTTGAGATAACTTTAGACTGTGATTCTATGCTCCGAAATACAGTCGTATACACACACACACACACACACACACACACACACACACACACACACACACACACCCACACCTTACTTTAGATAGTATAATATTAGGGCTGCAACAGCTAATCAATAGTAATCGATAAAGAATTTTGTTGTCAACGAATGCAATTATTTGGGCGTCTCCAGTTCTGGTTTAGCGTGCCAGTAAGAGAACACACCCACCAGCGAAAATGGCAGACAGTACGGGGTCAACTGGCAGCAGGGGAAAGTGTGTGTCCCAACTCATCCATAGCATGGGAGCATTTTATATTAAACGCAACAAAGAAAACTGTACCTGGAAGTTATGCAAAGTGGAGCTTGTGCAGGATGGAAGTACCACAGTGATGCACGTGAAAATAAAAACCCACTGGAGTCATGGATGAAGGTGAAACATCAGCACGATCAGTAAACACTGTTTAATCCTCATCATGTGTAAATGGTGTAGTGGTACACTGGATGTGTTCGGTCGTGACTCACTTTTCATTTTTGCGGTTTTAAGACGTTCAAATGCTTTTGGAGCATAAATACGCTGAATGACGGTTTTATATATATTTATCTAAAAGCAAAACATTTCTAAAAAAAACAAATCTGATTAATCTGGAAAATAATAACAATAATACTCGGCTGATTAATCGATTGTCAAAATAATCGTAAGTTGCAGCCCAATATAATTCTATGATTTAATAGAATAACTCATTGTGTTACAGGGATGTTCTTAAGGTTAAAGTTTTATTTCTTTAAATTGAACACAATTTTATCAAAGCTTTATTTATCCATTTCTAGCTACTCTTCATGTTGTGGAAAAGCAGCTGTCGACATTCGTCCCTGCACTTGTTTCAACATTGAAGTCGCAATAACATGCGACTCCATAGCAGCTGTTCTACAAAACCAAATCTGACCAATCAGAGTCAAGAATTTAGGTTCTCAAAAGTTCAAGTATTCAGTCTCAAGTGGTCTCTCTCTCTTTTTTTTTTTGTCTGTCTCTTTCCCTCATTTTGACTCATTTTATTCTTACTTTCTCTCTCTGTCTCACTTCCTGTCTCAATCTCTCTGTCTCATTCTCTCACTCCTTCTCTCACTCCATCATGCCCTTTCTCACCCCCCCCCTCTCACACACTCTTTTACTTCCTGCCTCAGTCACTCACTCCCTCACACTCTCACTCCCTGTCTCAGTATCTGTCTCACTCTTTCACTCCCTGTCTCACTTTTACTCTCTGTCTCACCCCCTCACTTTCTAGTCTCACTCTTTCACTCCCTGTCTCACTCTTACTTTCTGTCTCACTCTCTTGCTCAATCACTCACTGTCTCACCTTCTGTCTCTTGCTCTGTTTCTCTCATTTTGTCTCTCACTCATTTGCTCTCTGTCTCATTTTTCTCTTTCCTGCTCACTGTCCCTCTCTCTCTGTTTGACTCCTCCTTTAACAGTAGCTCTGACAGCAGGTCTGGTTATAAGGCACAATAAATACACTCCTGTCCTCATTCTAATATGGTAGTGTTTCTGTAGCAACATCTCATTTCTCATTCGGACGTGTATTTGGTGATGATGGAAGGAGTTTCTGGTCTCTGTCTGAGGTGAAAAGCTGTGACTTCATCAGTTACCTGTCCAAACCTGTCAGTTTTCTACAGTGATTACGTTAAGCATGTGACCTCGTAGCTCCTGTTCTGACTAATCAGAGTTGTGAGTTCACGTTGGAGGTGGAGTTTGGAGAGCTCGGGTTTGGTGATTAATGCGTAAACCCGCTCCTTATTCCAAAGTATGCGCGGTGTTTATCCAGCGCTCCAGACCACCCACTGCTCGGTCTCTCCACTGTAATTTCCTCATGTATCCTTTAATCTAGGAAGCCAACCAGAGCCCCCGTTTTACACACACACTCACACACTCGTGTGCTCACACCGATATGAAAATATGCAGGTTCCCTAACACACCCTTTTTATATATATACACTGAAAAAGAACCGAAACAAGCACGCCGTATTTATTCGCCGGCTTAAAATTGGAATTTGGACAAAATCTAGCGCCTCGAGTGGCCAGTAGTGGAATCGGAATAAGGAATGAATGTAACACAGTCAGTGATGGACCCTGAATGACCGATCTACCTGCATGGAGACTGTTTTGCAGACTCGACAAAGTTCTCAATGCTTAAGGGAAATCCTGCAGTTGTGGTTTAAAGGGCTCTTGTTCAAAAAGATATAGAAATATTAGCAGTGTACACAAAGTTAATTAACAGTACACAAAGTTCACGGGTCGTTACGTACCTCGGTTTTTAAGTCATGGCTCAGTTACAATTACTGTATGGTTGGCGGAAGAAATGCAAAACAACAAATTGTGTTTTTATTAACGCAGTTTATTATTATTATTATTAACAATGTTTTTAGACGTCAACTCTTTACAAATTTTAAAACAATTTTAAATAAAACGCCTGCTTGGTTTTTAATAAAAAATAATATATATATATATATATATATATATATATATATAAAACTTTTTTGGTCAAATTGAGTAATGAAATTAATATGCACAAATTTATTAAATAAAATGAAATCTATGCAAAATATAAATGATGGTGTACAATAGTTACACCCCATTTTTTACATTTTATATTAAATTTTATAAAGATATGATCTACTTAACTGTTCTACTTATTTCAGCAGACGAATGTCTTCATTCATAAAACGCAGATGAACCCGTAGCGCTCGACTGTCGTAAAAATGTTGGTGCTGGAAGTGACGGATCGAGTAGCCGCAGAGACTAAACAAACGGTTTAACATTCCTTTCATGATAAATGAAAGGAGGATCAAATAAACACCAAAAAAACTATTAGAGATCTAATTATTAAAAAAAAAAAAACAAGAAAAACAAAAAATAAATAAAATCGATGTAAAAGATAATAATAAACAGACACAGTGTAAGGCACAGTAGAGTCCGGAGAGTGTAAATAAACGTGTGTGTGTGTGTGTGTGTGTGTGTGTGTGTGTGTGTGGGCGAGACGTAGGTGTCTGCTGTCCATTTATTTGTGATTTATTTCGATCGGGGCTTAGATTCGCTTGCACTCACACCACTCACAAATGTACTCAAAACAAAACAAAAAAGGATGATGATGTACTCTGCAGTAATGTGATTCCGTGTGTGTGTGTGTGTGTGTGTGTGTGTGTGTGTGTGTGTGTGTGCGCTGTCCACTGTGGACCATTTTATGGCTATAAACATTTGTATAATGGCAGGATTTGTGTGTGTGTGTGTGTGTGTGTGTGTGTGTGTGTGTGTGTGTGTGTTTGGAGGGTTGGGGGTGCCGGGACATGGAAAGCAAGGTAGCATTGCTGCTTGGATGACAGCCAGGTGGATAATTGCAGATGTACGCTGTGCCAAACTGGCTATTAGGATGCTGCACTGGAGTGTGTGTGTGTGTGTGTGTGTGTGTGTGTGTGTGTGTGTGTGTGTGTGTGTGTACAGAATCTCACACACACACTCTAACATAAAGACACAAAGGAAGCACCAGAACTTCCTTTTGTTTGCAGGATTCAGCTAGCTTTGTCCCCCCATACAGTAACACACTGTGTCTCAGTCAAAAGACTTGAAACACTGATTCCGTGAAGGAATGGATTTGATATGACTGTTTTATACAATTCTCTCTCTCTCTCTCTCTCTCTCTCTCTCTCTCTCTCTCTCTCTCTCTCTCTCTCTCTCTCTCTCTCTCTCTTATTTATTTATTTCAGGGCTGTCAATCGATTAAAATATTTAATCGTGATTAATCATACGATTGTCATAAGTTGACTTATGATCTCTTTTTTTTCTTTCTGTTCTAAATGTACCTTAAATGAACATTTCTCCAGTTTTTAATACTCTATTCTACATGGCTATGGACAAATAAAGACGCTTTATGCAAATGGATCTTTTAAATATCAGTAAAACCAAACTCAACCCAGAGCATGAGGACAAAATAATCTTGTAAAGGTTTTAAAGTAGTTTAGCTGTTTTTAAATGACGTAAATCATCAGGACACAAAAAGGAACTTTTGCTCTGTTTCCACACGGACGGTTTTAACTGCCGGATGTGTATGTTATTGTTTAATGCTGAAAAAAAATTTTTCAGTGAAAGGACGTGTTGAGCAATGAACCGCAGCTCCTCAGTACCAGCAGCACTCATGCAGCCTTAGACCGTGATGCTGCCACCACCATGCTTGACTGTAGGCAAGGCACAATTTTCTTGGTTCTCTACTCGTCACACATGCTGGATCTGAGCCAAACAAGTTCATCTTAGTCTCATCGGACCACAGGACATGGTTCCAGTAATTCATGCTTTTAGACGGGTTGTCTTCAGCGAAATGTTTGAGGGTTTTCTCGTGAGCAGTTTCAGAAGAAGCTCCTTCTGGTCTTGTTGCAGAGTGCGGCGTACGGTTTGATGAGTGGACCTTCAGCTTCTGCTAGTATGAGCGAATTTGACTCAAAGCACCGAATTGTAACTGCTGTAATACAAGATACACACATTTGTATGTTCCTGTCAAGCAGACAAAAACATGATGAATAGGACATGCGGCTTTGCATGTTTACACGACGTACAGCTGTTATCACTCGGTGTACTCACTTCTGTTGACAGTTATTTAGACAGTAACGGCTGCATGTTGAGTTATTTAGTAAATCTGTACTGCTATACAAGCTGCACATCGACTACTCTAAAATATATCTAGAAATATATATAAAGTTTTATTTCTAGAGTATTTTCCCTTAAATACATTATACTAAAAATGCACTTACTTTACTATATATATTTTCTTTTTCTCTCAATAGTGCTCTCTCTCTCTATCTGGTCTCTTTCTCAGTATCTCTCTTTTCTTAGTAGCCCTCTTGCTCTCTTTTCTCTCCCTGTATCTTTCTCTTCCTGTATCTCTCTCTTCCTCTCGCTCTCTCTGGTTTCTCTTCCTGTATCCTCTCTTCCTCTCGCTCTCTCTGGTTTCTCTTCCTGTATCTCTCTCTTCCTCTCGCTCTCTCTGGTTTCTCTTCCTGTATCCTCTCTTCCTCTCGCTCTCTCTGGTTTCTCTTCCTGTATCTCTCTCTTCCTCTCGCTCTCTCTGGTTTCTCTTCCTGTATCCTCTCTTCCTCTCGCTCTCTCTGGTTTCTCTTCCTGTATCTCTCTCTTCCTCTCGCTCTCTCTGGTTTCTCTTCCTGTATCTCTCTCTTCCTCTCGCTCTCTCTGGTTTCTCTTCCTGTATTTCTCTCTTCCTCTCGCTCTCTCTGGTTTCTCTTCCTGTATCTCTTTCTTCCTCTCGCTCTCTCTGGTTTCTCTTCCTGTATCCTCTCTTCCTCTCGCTCTCTCTGGTTTCTCTTCCTGTATCTCTCTCTTCCTCTCGCTCTCTCTGGTTTCTCTTCCTGTATCCTCTCTTCCTCTCGCTCTCTCTGGTTTCTCTTCCTGTATCTCTCTCTTCCTCTCGCTCTCTCTGGTTTCTCTTCCTGTATCCTCTCTTCCTCTCGCTCTCTCTGGTTTCTCTTCCTGTATTTCTCTCTTCCTCTCGCTCTCTCTGGTTTCTCTTCCTGTATCTCTTTCTTCCTCTCGCTCTCTCTGGTTTCTCTTCCTGTATCCTCTCTTCCTCTCGCTCTCTCTGGTTTCTCTTCCTGTATCCTCTCTTCCTCTCGCTCTCTCTGGTTTCTCTTCCTGTATCCTCTCTTCCTCTCGCTCTCTCTGGTTTCTCTTCCTGTATCTCTCTCTTCCTCTCGCTCTCTCTGGTTTCTCTTCCTGTATCCTCTCTTCCTCTCGCTCTCTCTGGTTTCTCTTCCTGTATCTCTCTCTTCCTCTCGCTCTCTCTGGTTTCTCTTCCTGTATCCTCTCTTCCTCTCGCTCTCTCTGGTTTCTCTTCCTGTATCTCTCTCTTCCTCTCGCTCTCTCTGGTTTCTCTTCCTGTATCCTCTCTTCCTCTCGCTCTCTCTGGTTTCTCTTCCTGTATCTCTCTCTTCCTCTCGCTCTCTCTGGTTTCTCTTCCTGTATCCTCTCTTCCTGTATCTCTCTCTTCCTCTCGCTCTCTCTGGTTTCTCTTCCTGTATCTCTCTCTTGCTCTCGCTCTCTCTGGTTTCTCTTCCTGTATTTCTCTCTTGCTCTTTCTGGTCTCAATTCAATTACATTTAGATTGTGTTATTGACATGACAACAAACTAATTTTGTACATTTACACAACATCTTTCTCACTCTGACTCATCTATCTCAGTATCTAGCAGTGGTTCTCTCTCTCTCTTTTTCTGTGTCTTTCTCGGTCTCTCTCTCTCTCTCTCGTCTCACTTTGCCTGTCTCTCTTTCTCAGTTATCTATCTCAATCTCTCTCCTGTCTCTCTGTATTTCACTCTCTGGTCTTTCTCTGTGTCTCTCACTTGCTCTTGTCTCTCTCTCTAACAATATATATATATATACTCACTTTCTCTCGTTTTCACATTCAAATGACCATGTGACTCAGCGATTCGGTTCTCTGAGAGTGAATTCTGTAGATCCGAAGCCCAATTGGGCGAGGGATCGTATCTGGAACGACAAACACATGGGTGTGACAGGATCAGACGTGGGCGTGGCCAGGCATGCAGTTAATTCAAAGCACACATGTAGAGCTAGCTTTTTGGTTAGCTAGCTTTCTGTTGTATTGATTTGTTTATTTATTGATTGTTTGCTGAATCAGATGAAACTTTCCTACCCACCTCCAGCCTCACCTGTCCCAGACTACAGCGGGTGGCACTCGCCTCTAATAATGGAGTAGTTCCGGTTTTCTGTAAGGAAAAGCACATGGACAAGCGGGAGCTAACTGGAGCAGATAACTGGTTTTATTTATTTATTTATTTATTTATTTACAGTTATTCACGTGAATAAACGCACTGATAGTTGACTGAGACGAGACACAGACGAGGCTGAACTCTTACTGTCTGCATTTCTCTAAAAATACATTTACACACTTGATTTATGTGCTCAAGGCACCTTTAACGTTTTCCTCCACACACACACACACTTTATCCCTGCAAAAAGTGATCCTTTATTGACTGAAAAGTGTGTGGGTGTGTGTGTGTGTGTGTGTGAGAGAGAGAGAGAAACACAGAGGGGTTAAAAGGGAAAGTGTAAATCATCCTGTAGTTGTTCTCAGTCATCACACACTCTTGCTAGTGAGCCCTGACCTGCCTCTCACACACACACACACACACACACACACACACACACACACACACACACACACACACACACACACACAGTCCAGAGCAGTCTGTTGGCCTGTGCTTATTGAAGCAAACCGGTTAGCCACAGAGCCGTGTGTGTGTGTGTGTGTGTGTGTGTGTGTGTGCGCATGCTGATAAAGGGCTTGTATCTAACACCATTCACTTACTTACACAGCCTGAGCTGAAACCCACCACACGTCCTCCTTAACCCCCGCGGAGTGTGTTATAGCGAGTGTATGACGACGGGTTGGTATCAGAACTCGATCCTTTACAGTGATGCCGTTATAGCGCGCAAGAAGACAGCATTCTGTACAGATTTTAACGTTTTCATTGAACGAACACACACACACACACACACTACCTTGCACAATATCCACCAATCAGATAGAAGTGTAGATCTCAGAGCTGCATCAGTGATGTAAACATTTGAGTAAATGTACTTCGTTTCTGTATTTACGTTTTTTTTTTTTGGCTACTTTCTTTTACTGAGTATCAAATATAAAAGCAACTTCTTTTACTCTCTACTTAACTTCATTTTAAAGTTCATATTTTATACATTTTGCACCTCTGTTGAAGATTTCGTACATTCCCCTGCACACATCTGCTTCCTGGGTGTGAGCTTTTTCTCACAGCAGGCCTGGTTTTCAGTCCAAAAAGAGCTCAAATCAATTCTGTTTAAATATAAGAAATAAATGCATGATTTAAGATGCAGATAAAAAAACAAGTCAAAAGATCTGCCAGTGCAGTGAGATAATTACCCTTGTTTTGTTTTTTTATAAGAAAAAGAACAAAATGTCCCAAAATAGGCATTAAAACACAAAGCAGTCTGTTTAGTGTAATTAATGAAAACACGCTTGTTAATTTCAACAGTTTGCTTTTCCTAATTTGTGTGAAAAGATCTTAAACCCGGAGCTGCTTAACAAGAGAATTCCTCCTTAATTTAACAATCGTCATATATTCAGTCTCGAAAAACTCTTTTCCAATCAAGATCATGCATACATGCGTATCGTCAACAACCATTTATTCAAATGAAGTAACACACAGTAGTTACGATAAACAAACATTACTCGCTGCTTCTCAAAATATTTAAACTCATTGCAGAATCAAATATAATCGAATGTATTTTGTCATCACTGAACACTGAAGTGTAGTCGACATGAGAAACTGAAATCAAACGACAGAACCGGGTTTTGTTCAAGTTGAATAAAAACGTTGTCTTTTTCTGAGACTGAAAGCTGCATTAAATCCCAGTCAGTCCAAAATAATTTACTTTCATTCTATTTGTCCATTAAATATTAACGGTTGGTCTACTTTGTGACGTGATGCTGGACGTGTATTTATGAATTAAAGATCCCCTTTTTGAACGATTGATTTACTACCAAGTCTTTTTTTTTTTTTTTTTGGACAACTTGTAAGTTTCATTCTGGCAAGTTGAAGACTGTTGTGTTGATTTTGGTTCATGCAGTTTCGAGGTGTACAATACGATCTGTATTTGAGGAACTCCATCCTTAACAAATCAGCTGTTTTGTGGCTTTTCACTAACGCGTGTCTCGATGCACCTTTGAGCCTGCGTTCGATACGAGTCGAATACCGAAACACTGTTCAAATCGGAGACCCGAAGACTTTTACTCGAGTCGTGTTGGAATTGCTGATTTGTAACGGAGTGAGTTTTGCATGGGATGTATATTTTTATGATTTTACACGTCTGGTGCTGTCCCAGAATTCCTCGCTGTAGTCATTCTAGCATAAAGTTTGAATTACTGTGGGATTTCTTTCCCCTAAAAAGCTGGAAACGGTAAAACACAAAGTGCCGCCGCATCACCGGTTAAAGCAGATTCTCAAGTGAAACCTGAAGTTTTTTTAAGTCGTTTAACGTCTAAAAAGTAAACAGCGTGAACCAGAGTAGCAACGACGGAAACGGAGCGTGTGACGAGCCAGTTTACAGTCGGGCTCAAATGACGCGTAACTCTAGCTGACAGAGAGAAGGAGCGATGGAAAGTTTACACTGAACGAGAGAAGAGGGGCTGAGTGAGAAGGGCAAGCAGTTGCTAGTCACGGGGAGTTGCGGGTGACTCGGTGTGTGTGTGTGTGTGTGTGTGTGTGTGTGTGTGTGATGGGGGGATGGGTGTTTTGTAGATAGTTACAAGTGTCTGTGGGTAGTTGTTTTGTCTACACGTGTAACGGCTGAAGGTCAGAAACGTAACGGCGTTCGGTCGAGACGAGTCTCACTCCCCCCCACAAGCATCTACAAAAAGTTTCTTGCTAACATCAACTGTCTTTTTATTTATTCATTATTGCTGAACACGTCAAAATCTCGTCCGTGGCACGCGAATCACGGCGTTCCTCTATCCGGCCGTGAAATTCGGAATCAAACCGGAGCGCCGGAGCAGAAATCCCAGCAGCGAGCATGACCCCAGGATTCATTTACATCACACCAGACTCGATTATCCAGCGATTACTTATCTAAATAAGCGGCTGAGGATCTTTAGGCTTGATGAATACACTCATCACGTGTGTGTGGGTTTGTGCGTCTCATTTCGTTCCGCACCTGCCGATTCGGAAATTCTCCGTCTGGAATCTTTCACCAGATCACAGTTTTTGGTTTCTGTAGAAACCGTACACCAGGAATGCCAGAAAACATGCACCGGATCCAGAGACGTGATTTACACCAGAGGTAAAGGTGTTGAGTGGAAAAACTCCTGAGATGGTATGTTGAAGAACATTAGAGGAACCAGCCTTAAAATAGAACCCCTCCTCATTCTGATCATTGGATATTGATTTATTACAGTGAAAAATGCTCCATTAGCATAAACAGTTTTACACTTTGTTTCTCCAGAACTTTAAACTGAAACACTTTGTGTGCCTTTTGGAAAATCTGCTAAAAATTTACTTCACTTTGAGATTTTTCTTTCTTGGGCTTCAGTTCTTCCCAGAGCAGTTCAATAGGATTTAGGTGCGGTGACTGGGGAGGTCATAACATAAATATCACTCCAGATGCAGTCCAGATGGAATTGCATAGTGGTAAAGAATGGAATGGTTGCCATGTTGGTTCAGGATTTCTTTCACTTTTCTGGAATACATCTCCAACCTTCCCTGCTCTAAAACAACCCCAAACCATTAATGTGTGAGGTGCTAACATCATCTCTCCTGTTCATCTCACACAAGTTCTTCTGTGTGTCTCAAAAACCATAAAATACTCTGCGTTTCCACACTTTCCACAAGCACTACACATTTCTATAAGATCAGATTTAACGTTTCAGCAGCCTTTCAGTGCTGGGAGCTTATTTTCTCCCTCCGCTAGAAGCTGCATCACTTTTGAGGACTTCACCGACTCCATATTTTTCACACATGGGGTTTGAGGCATGTGTCCTGCACAGAGAGACCAAACTATTCTTGAGATACAGTTCGTATTTTTAATCACCGGCTGTTTCCTTTTTCATTTCTGTAAATCAGGAGCTGTTTTTTTCTCTCCATTCTCACCATCGCACTCGTTAATGAGGAGCCGAACCTGTGTGTGGAAAATATCTGATCTGAAATGGCATCAGAATTCAGACAATGGCTCATGAAATGTAAATACATTTGAAATAATCTTATTTTTATTAAAAAAAAAAAAAAAGTTTTCCCAGAATGTTGCTGCTGGTTGCTTCTTCTCCATGATCTGGGCCTGGATCACAACCTGGTGTTTGGGGACCTCAGATTAACATAAAGCTTGAAAATGTTTATTCCTATTTATTCATTTATTATAGGAATCTGTTACAACTACAACTAATAAGAAGTTCTAAATATATTAAAGTGCTGCAGATACAAATATAAATAATATTCAAAAGCAATAATACAGTGTTGTGTCTATACACAAATTTTCCCAGAACTTTACCGGTGCTGGGTCACACCCTGTTTTTGGGGACCTCAGATTTATATTAAGGCAGATGCATGCTTAATTTTTATCCTTTAAAAGTTAATTATAGAAATTTATTACAACTAATAATAAGAAGTTCTAAATAAATATAAGTGCTGTAGATTCAAATATTCATTCATCCTTTTTTTTCCCGCTTATCCGTAAGGACGTAGGGACGTGTTCCTCAGTGTTCTGGAAGCTCGGAGCCTCGGTCAGTGGAGTGGGTCTTGGCCGGGCAGCCGTGGGTCTTAGCGCGAGGCTAACAGGAACGTTCCTTTTATCGCGGTGGAGGAACCCGATACTGGGGCTGATATCTGGGGCACGAGCGACCCTCCCTCCTCTGCCAACCCAAACACCTGGCATGGGGCAGGAATGATTTCCAACCCCCCCACCACCACCCCACACACACACACTTTCTTCCCCTAAATAAGGTCATACAGTGGGTGTGTGTATGTGTATTAGCTGCTAGCGCCCAGGCTTCCTAAATACAGGCAGACATTTCCACACTCCAGTTATTCCTGGTCTTGTTTAAAGGAAACATAATAGTCAATATAAATATGATAAATATGACGGCTAAATAACCAGAGCAGTGTTACCAGGATCGGAATGAGGAGAATGAAACTATTGCTAGCTGGAGCTTAGCTCAGCTGAAACACACACACACACAGACCTAGTGACACATCTACAGTAATGTTGAAAGGAAGACGGATCGCTCGGAGTGGAAAGCATTTCAGAAGTGTCAGAGCCGACCTGGAGTCAGTTCTCCGAGCTCCTCCGAGTCATGAACCCCGTCCTGCTGCTTCGATCTCCATTAACTTTCACCGTCATCTCAAAACCGCGAGCGCTCCGGGTCCCGACGTATCAATAAAAACGCGCGCTTCAGTGTTCCTGGCAGTCTGAGAACAGAAACCCCGTTCATGCAGTTCATTATCACTTGTTGATTTCGTGCTTCCTGTAACAGCGCCTCTGGTCGCGGTGCAGCTGATGGTCACAGGTTGATATTGAAGCACAATGTCATTTCTATAGTTTCAGCTCGTCCACAACCATAATATTTGTCGAATTTCTTTATTTTGCAATAAGGAAAAAAACGATGGTCTGGGGGGTATGAGAAAGTCTTGGATGGTATGGAAAAGTCTGGGATGTTCCAGGGACAGTTTGGGACGGTCTTAATGGTCTGTAAAACTCTGTGATCCTCTGGGATGGTCTGGGAAAGTCTGAGATGTTATAGAATCCCATGGGATGGTCTGGGAAGGTCTAGGATGGTCTGGAAAATTGGGAAAGTTTGGGATGGTTTGGCAATGTATGGGATGGTTTGGGAATGTCTGGGAGGTTCTGAGGTTCTCGATGGTCTGTGAAAGTCTGTCATGGTATAGGAAAGAATGGGACGGTCTCAAGGGTTTCTGAAAGTTTGGTCTGGGATGGTACGGGATGGTCTCGATGGTCTGTGCAAATCTGTCTTGGGATGGTATGGAAAATTCTGGGATGGACTAGGATGTTCATGGAAGTCTGTGGTTGTCTGGAATGGTTTGGAAAGGTTTAGGATGGTCTGAAAAAATTATGGAATGTTCTAAGAAAGTTTTGGATGGTATGGGAAAGTCTGAGGTGGTCTGGGAAGTTATGGGATGGTCTTGGAAAGTCTGTTATTGTCTGGACAAGTCTGGGATGGTCTGGTAAGGTCTAGAATTTTTTGGGAAATTATGGGATGGTCTTGGACAGTCTGGATGGTCTGTGAAAGTATAAAATGGTTTGGGAAGGTTTAAGAAAAGTCTGCAATGGTCTGGGAAAGTCTTGGATGGTCTTGTAAAGTGTTGGAAAGTCTGATATGGTCTTGGAAAGTCTGGGATGTCCAGTGTCAGCTCTCTGTCATCTTCTGGCCAGGGCAGAGGGGTTTCCGGTCCCTTCATCACACCGCGCTGTAACACACTGTTTTCCTTTTGTCTCTCTGCCAAACACCAACACTGGAGACTCCTTCCATAAATGCTAAAACTTTGTAGAGCAATGTTACCTTTATGGTTGATTTCTCTCAAAATAATTTTTTAAACCCTGAATAGGTGAAGATTTGATGCTTCACTAAAAAGAGCCTGATTTTACTACCAATTATCATGACATTTTTGGTTATATGTGGATGCTCAATGTCAGATCTCCCAATAAGTAATAATAATAATAATAATAATAATAATAATAATAATAATATGCAGCCCATTATGAAAATGCTGTAAATAAACAATTGTGAAAAGAAGCTTTTAGTTAAATATTTTTCATGTGAGTGAATAAATCCAACCACACCTGTGACGAGTTTCACGTTCCATGATCCATGAGCAACACAGGAGCATCTCAGAGCATCACCAATGTCAGGGAGATTCTGTTCTGATGTATTTCTTTAAATAATTGTGTTTTTGTTGCGTCGATGTTGCCTTTCATTTTAACATGTAGATTTGGTCACTTTAATAGTTTCTGTGTGCTGTGTGGGGGGAAAAAAAAGTTGTTGAATCCATTTGTTGACTACCTGGTGCCCCAATACACACACACACACGATTCAAATATCAGTTGACTATAGGCGAGATGTTGACTATGTAAACCCTTATTTGGTGACTTTTTATTCTAACCAATCAGAACCCTGAATTTAACAACACTGTGGTGTAGCACTAATTAACCTACACCTTGAAAAAAGGCGTTTGGTTCAGAATTCCTTCTGATTTACGTGGTGCAGTTGAAGAAGAGGTCAGAGCGTCCCCCCCACCAGAAATCAAGGGAAAAAATTCTGTCTGGAACATTCCAGCGAATAACTGATAACGTTGCGAAGAGCTCCGGAGCCTTTGCTGCTTTTCCTTGGAAAGGGAGCGGTAATGAAGCGAGAGGCATTAATAGAAGGGAAGCTGATAGATAGGGTTTGAAGGCTAAAGAAGGAGAAAGAGTGCTGATAGGTGCGTTTCATTTTCACCCCACGTGTCCCATTAATCCTGATCATGTAGCCGTGAGGGAGAAGTGATGGAAAAGAGGATGATGTTGGAGTTGTGTTACATGTCGGGGGAATCCGGGGATTGCAGTGAAGGAGCAACTGGTCAGCAAGCCTTCAAACATCAGCGTTCTTCACTCTGTAGTCTTGCAAAACACAAGATCTGATTCACGTTTGCATGATGGTCTGAAGTTGTCTGGGGTTGTGTAGAACATCTGGGATGTTATGGAATGGTCTGGGAAAGTCTGGGGTGGTCAGGGATGTTATGGAATGGTCTGAGAAAGTCGGTGATTGGATGGTCTAGGATGGTCTGGCAAAGAATGGGGTGGTCTGGGATGGTATGGACTGGTCTGGGAAAGTCTGGTGTCTCTGCGTCAGGATATTCATTACTAAGTATGAATATATTGTCAATTGTTTGTTTTACCCTAATTTTTCTCCCCTGTTTGGTCGTTTGGCAATTCTGACCCACAATGCCGGGAAAAAGAAAAAGAATAAATATATATATATTTCTGCAAATTTGAGATAATTATTATAAATTTTTTTGTTCTTCCAGTTTGGTTCCCCAGCCCCTAGCCACACCCCAATCACAGTTCCAGCAGAGTGAAGGCTTAGGCCCTGCTTTCGCTGAGATCTTTCTTGAGAAAAACGTCCATGCTCGGCTCCTCACGGACTACAATGAACAATCATCAGCATTTTTTTCCAAATCTCAATTTTTCCTTCAGAGACATTTCAAAGTTGCAGACTGAATTTCTCACCTTTTTTATTGCAGGTTATTTCACTGTTATTGGAGCACAAATTGTTTTCATTCCTCTGCTTAATTTAACTCTTTAACGCCACCAGATGAACTCGAGCACAAAACCACCGCGGCCTCATTCTCCCCAATTCCTGAAATCCCTCTATTCCACCTTAAATCACTCGGGCAGCTCCTGAGGATCTACGTCAGGAGAACATGTTTCAGTGTCGTTTGCCACGTGACTCACCGACACGTCTCATAGAAGCGTTTCAGCAAAGCTGTGATTTATCCTCCGCTGTCTGATTACGAGTTCCTAATGAAGCCGAACTTTACCCCCCCCCCGTCACACCGTCACTTTATTTAACACACAACAAGTTTGAACACCACTGATCATCTTTATTTTTAAAAAATTCAATGGGAAAAAAGACATGCAATAACAAACGATCGTCATGTTCAATTATCAATATATTAACACATTTTTCTGATACACTGAAACACACACACACGTTTATCATTGCTTCACGTCTCTTCGGATTTTTGTTCATTCTTTAAAAATAAAACATTTAGTAATAAATACATGAGAAGAAAAGCAGAAAGTACCTTCCATTTCGCTTCAGATTCCATTTCAGACACTTTTTTTTTTTTTTATACACATGAGAAAAGTGGAAATGTAAAACAATGGCAGTGTTTATATATAAAAAAGTGATATTTGTGCAAAATTCTCCAGAAACAAAAAAGTAACTGCCTCACCATAAAAAAAAAGCTTTCAAGAAAAGGTTTCATTAAAAAAAGCTAAAAAAAATAAAATAAAAAAATCCTCACACACACTTCACATGATATTCCTCCTTTAATTTTTTTTTTTCTTTGGCACTACAGCCGCCCTGGAGCTTTCTTCATTACAGAGAAACAAAACAAAAAAGACTTTGAGCTCAAAAAGCAGAAAAGGAAGGTTAGAGTTTGGAGCCTAATTGTGAGCAGGTGTTGTTTGGTTGTAAAAGAGTGTTTGGGATGAAAACAGGCAGAAAACAGACGGTCAGGCTTCAGATAACGCCGAGATAACGCAAAACCACAAAGTGTAACGCTGAGGGGGAAAAACACAGATAAAGAGCATGGAGCGCTTTATCTACACAACAGCACCACGGATCCTGTAGAGCAACACACACTGCTCTGTAGGCCAAACCTCTGGGACCTGACCACCTCGAATGTGTCTACAGTAACGAGAGGAAAGACTATTTACAAGACAACAAACTATTCACGTCAACAATAAAGCATTAAATCGAGCCGATAAAACGTTCCTTCAGAATTCTTCAAACTCCCAGAACCGGTGCTAGAACCTTCAAGTTCCCTGGTTGGACTTTCTGAGGAAGCTTTAAGAATGAAACTGGCATTATTCTGGATTGGAATGATCCTTACAGAAAGGGTTACCTGAAGCTTCTGGAGTATCAGGGATGAACTGAAGAGGCCTGTGGATGAGGCAGAAGCTATAAGTCACCTGCTAGAGGATCATTTTATTTTTTACCATATCTTTTAAGATCATGCTGGCGTTATTCAAAAACTGGGATAAATCTACACACCAACAGGTTCCTCAGGTCATTGTTATGGGGAGCCCTTGAAGAAGAATGTAAAGACCAATCAGGATTGGTGTATATCCGTGTAAAATAGATTCCTTGGATATAAACATGGACCAAAAGTGTATGAATGGAGCGAAGAACTCCAGGTCTTGTTGACTCCAGGTCTACACTTTAGAAGAGGGGGGATAGTTTTTTCCTTGAAGACCCAAACAGATATTCTTTAGGAAGTGAAGAATCTTTGATTTTTCTATAATAACCCATAAGAAGCTCAGGACCTGTGTTTGATCACCTGACTTGCTACGAGAGGGTTCACCCCGAGAGAGAGACATAGAGAGAGGAAAGACCAACGCCAGACATGAAGAACTCGAACAGCTTTTGATATTTACTAGCTAAACTTTACACATAACCTGTATTTATACTACACAGCTCCGATTGGTGGGTTCTTGGTGCGATGGTTCGGGTACTGCCCGTCTTCATATGCGCCGTATTGATGGGAAGCGGCCGAGCGAGTGCCGGCTTTGACGGCAGCTTCGTAGCTTGGCACCCCCTGCTGGTCTGGAGAGGAGGCTGGGGGCCGGTCGTATCGGAAAGGTCCAGGGCGGGACACGGGGACACGGTTTGGGCCTGGCAGGGGGTTTTGGTTCGCGTTGTAGGGCGGACTCGGGTAGCGGTCTGTTTCTCTCTGGGCTTCCACTGGTGTTCGTCTAGAGGAAAGAAAACAAATTTACAATTCCATATTCGATCTCTTGTTCATCGGCGATGTCGGATTGCTGCTCCGGGGGTTCATGCTTTCAGGTTGTCTGATGGATTTAATGTCTTTGATGAAAGTTCACTTACTCTGACGCACCACTGATAAATATTTTAGAAATCATGATGATTACCGGTTAGTTATGCTACATTGTCTATACAGGACTGTCTGCGGTGGGTGATTCATCATAAATATTGTTGCTGTATGTGGTCTTGTTGGAGCAGACCGTGTGTGTGTGTGTGTGTGTGTGTGTGTGTGTGTGTGCGTGTGCGTGTGTTCTGTCCGTCAGCAACACACTGTGTGTGTCTGGCAGCCATGACCACCCAAGCACTGCAAACAGAAATACTGCAGCCTTGAACATGAGCCTTAGAGAGGCAGTGGGGGTGCAAATGGGAAGGATATAGAGAATTTTTTCGAGATAAAGCATTATCAAGTATTACCAGCAGGAGGGAGACGGAGAGAAAATGTCAGCGGGAATCCAAGTGAAAAAGATAAGCTAATGACGAAGACGCCCTTAAGGAGCTCGATCACAGCGTACTCGTTCATTCACGCTCGGTTTGTCACGTATCGTTTAGCGATCGACTTTAAAACACGGGTTCGGATCGCACGGTGCCGGACTGAGAGGTGGACGGTTGTCATCCCCCGCTGCCATCACCTCCAACGTGAAGTCATAATCAGCCATGTGACTGAGGTGAAGGGTTTTAGTTTTGGCTCCATATCGCTGATATGCACTCTTCAACTTCCTGAGAAGGAAATCTCATCTGTCAAACTTGATTGAACTGAAAGTTTTTACATGCACTTTCACTTCACTTCCAAGGAGAAGGAAATGTGAGAGATTGATCTTGATGATCTTCTCTTGTCCTGGTCAGTGGTTGGATGAGCTTTGTAGGCTGTGTCTTCTTGTACATTATTCCTTACCTTTTATATTGATGGTATTATTTATCATAAAATGCAGACCTCCATATAATCTTTTAGAGGAACACCAGAGTGCACAGTTACCAGTTATAAACAGTTCCTACAATAAAACAGAACTACTTAAATAGCGTATTCTTTTTGATTCACGTTTCTGTAGGCGTTTGGACATTACAGTGACACCCAGATGAGAACGGGATTCTGGTCTTAGTCTGGTTCCTCTAAAGGTTTCTTCCTCATACCATCTGAGGGAGTTTTTCCTTTCCACTATTGCAACTTGCTTATTATTTATAAACATATAAGTAACAAACTTATAGGCACTAAACTTCCAACTGTATATCCTCTTTGTAAAAGTGCTCTACAAATGTAATTTAATTGCATTTAATTTGGACGATATCTTTCACTTGAGTAATAGTACAAAAGTATTTGTCTTCAAATGTACTTAAATATCAAAGTACTATTATTTATGATGTCTATAATGTTCCTATTATCATTTCTGCTTACTCAATTCTGACACTGACACTATATATATATATATATATATATATATATATCACACAGTATACACACCAGTTTGTACTCTAGAAAACTCCAAAATGTATTTTATTCTCTATCAGATGCCCTTTGCCCCGTGAGCTTCATATATGACCACATCATCCACATAAACTTCTACGGTTTAGTGACGCCAGAAGACCAGCACTTTTTCCCAAGGAGATGGAATCATCAATAGCATTCACATTCATGGCGACCAGTAGGTTTAGGTGAAAGCCGACTAAAGCTACTAGAACCTAATCAAATCTGGTTGATGCACCAACGTGCTGTAAAACATGCGGAATTGTTCCACCTTCTACTGTATTCAGAATTCCCGGCGCTCCTACAATTCAACCAGCGCTGTATCCGTGTGCGGTGAGAACATGCTCACATGTTAACATGAGCACTGAAAAAAACGATACGCACCACGTACGGAGTGTGTGTGAATCAAAGCCAAACGATGTTGACTGTAAAATACTTTGTAACGCATAGCGAATCCAAGTGAGATGAGAGAAGTGTATGACAGGAAATAAGGGGGCGGGGCTTCTGGGGTGTGTCGGTTCATGTCGGCGGGTTTTGAAGTATAAATTGTAGCAGCGTATTCCAGTTGTGTAAAAGTCAGCACGTCCCACCAGTGTGGAGTGGAGTGGAGGTTGTGCTGGAGAACTGTGGGAGCACTGGGGGTTTGTGGTTAGGGTGTAAAAGCTGAAGGCAGGGGAAGTAGAAGCTGCTGTGGTGTCTGTGTGATACAGCAGCGTTGTCATGACAATGGTTTGTATACTGTAGGGAGTGTGTGTCAATATATACAAGACCTTCCACCCAGTGTGTGTGTTTTTGGGAAGAAAGTAATAAAAGCTAATTAAGAACATGTGCCTGCCTTTGTGATCAACATCAAGTGTGTGTGTGTGTGTGTGTGTGTGTACTCAGTAAACCTTTAATAAATCACGGGTCGTCTTAACACACACGGACAAGTCGGACTGCGGGAATGAAATGTCACGCAATCAATCTGTCTCATACCACCTCCCATTAACACTCCATCCCTTGAGAAACTGTACGCGGCCAATTCTGAATGTGTGTGTGTGTGAGAGAGAAAGTGTGTGCGCCCCTGAACTCAGACATATTTTCCATCTTACGACAAGACGGGAAATCTACTCGCTTCTTGCACCTGCCCGAAATCTTCGGAAGGAAATTCCTCACTAGGTTCCTTGTTTGACCCCGGGTTCTTGTGCTATCCACAGTAAAAACACACACACACACACACACAGCTGGTACTTGTGTAGTATAAGGGGATTAGTTGAGAGCCCTGGTTGAAACGGGATACACTTCACCGCTTTGTTAAATACATGGTCTTCATTTCATTATTCATATACACATACCCTTCATTATCTATTTATTTATTTATCTACACACTAAAACCTCATTTTGTTATCAGGATTGATACACAAATGTTCAACCTCTCAGTTCGCTTGTTGCGGTCTCGTACAGCTCGTGTTTTTAGTCCCAGAAAAGCGACAGGAGTTTCCCCCCTGGGGACGTGACGCGAGCGGGCGGCGAAGCTTCATTTCCTCGACTCTGATTTCATTACACGCGCTCTGTTTTTCCGAGGCAAACGACGTTACGGAGGCTCGGCGTGCTCGGAAAGCGGAACGGCAGCAACAACCGAAAATGCAATAAAAAGCGCAGAGTGAGACACTGGGGAAAAAAAAGGAACGAGAAAAATCTGAAAGCGCTCACTTTTGAAGAAACGAGTTATGCAAAACGTACGCACGTCGAAAACATCCTGGTAAAAACGTGGACGAGTGCTGCGTTTTCAGAACACGTCACATATCTCTATGGAATAAAATACAAGTTATAATAATGTATTTCATTACTATGACAAGGTCACTTTAAAGTAAAGGAATAGCCCATAACCCAGCCTACTTGCCTACTATTGGATATCAGGATCAATAGTTTAAAGCCACATCAAATTTTCAGTTTCATGTTTAGCCCCGCCCACATGCCGCATTATGTTTAGCCCCGCCCACACGCCACATTAAATCATTTTTATAGATCATGTTTGGCCCTGACTAGACTCCTCAGCTTGGACTGAGTAGTAAAGAAAGACAAGTCCAGTAAAGTGTAGATAATAGATTTCCTATGTACTGGTTTGTGACATAACCCACAATTTGACGTGCAATTATTTCTAACTTATCCGTTCACATCTGGCCTTCGATAAGCGCGTACTCGTGTGTGAAGCTGGTGCAGTTAGCATGCTAATGACTTATATATATATATAATATATAATCTATATGATTGTAAGGCCTACAAGGGGGAAAGAATGTTGGCAAAGAGGTGGGGCTTCCAGGGGCCGGTCCAAAACAGAGGCTATCAATCATTCTGTCTCCGCATGTCGACTGACCAATCGGGAAAGACCTTGTAGCAGAACAGGTGTAAAGTTAGTGTTTTATGTGAAATACATGACGGGTTTATCATGCGCTAGCGTGAATGAGAGTAAATGAGTACTATTAATAGGCGAGGACATTAATCCAGCTGTTCTACCTATTACACCATGAAGAGCCTTTTTTTTTTTTTTTATCATCTCGTGGCTTTTGTGCAGCAGCGGCTCAAGGATCCTCGGTTGGTGCGTTTAAAAAAAGGAACAGCTACATCCTGAGGGAGTCTTGTGTGAAGGCTGAACAACCATTAATGCTTCTATTAAATCGCTCACAGTCTTTCATTCCCCTCCACACACACACACACACACACACACACAGTAATAGTGCACAGGGAAATATATGCTAATGCAGTCGAGGCGCCACAACCATTTGAAAGGGAATAGGCTTGAATGAGAGAGAGAGAGAGAGAGAGAGAGAGAGAGAGCCTGAGGGGACATGGCAAAAAATTTGATTTCATCTGCGTTAAAGTGCCCTTTATTGTAGAATGAGCAGGGGAAGGAGGGGGCACTTTATTCTTTTTATTTTACATTTTTCTTGGGGGGGGGGGGCTTCATCAAACCATGCTATCAAGGCTTACGAGGATCGATGCTCTGAAAAGCGTCTGAGTTTTAAGACACATTCGCTACTGGATTACATGGTAACTGGGACGCTGTGTATTCCTTCACCTCTTCTCTCATTTTATTATTCTTTCAAGCCACGCCCATCCATCCATGATTGACATATGACAATCTCTTCAGTGACATGCTTTGCATAAAGTAATGGCTGTGATGCTGATTGACACTGTCGTGTATGTGTGCATGTGTGTATGTGTGTATGTGCGTTTTCTTTGCCAAGGCCTCATCGAGACACTTAGGGTATTGGACTGTAGCCAGGAGAGCTTTCTGTCCAGATCACACACTCTCCTGGGAAGAGGATCAGGTGAATCGCCAGGTTGTGGGCAAATCGCTCCAAAAAGCAAACACTTCAGATTTAATTAGGAGCTTGGAAGCAGATTATGGTGGGTGTGTGTGTGTGTGTGGTGACTGTGGAGTTATTCCCTAGTCAGCCTTGCAACAATATATATATATATATATATATATATATATATATATATATATATATATATATATATATATATATCTGGATTCAAATCAAAAGTAGGCGGGGCTACATGCCTACAACAATCAAGCTGCCACCAGGTTCAGGCTCTGACTCTCCTCCATCACACCACAGCTCTAATCGTTTATAATTATAGGAATCTCAGCTACACATGACTATTTACATTTCTACCTGCCTGCTATATATTTTAATGTATTTATTTTATTATCTATGAGATGGTCTTCATACTACGAGCTTCATATCTGACCACATGATGCATACTTTTATCCACATCCACAACTTTAGGCCCTAGTTTTAATTTTATGGCCTGTGCTATTTTGTGCCAATAGCTTTGCGAGTTTCTTTTCAGGACTGTTTTTTTTTTCACCATGTCCCTGAAGTCTTAGTTTTAGTTTTGTTGGATATTTGATTAATTATTTGGTTACTTTTAACATATAAGAATAACATTAAATATACAGTTGGTGCAAGCAGCAATAAAGGGGGCCAAGCACTGTTTAGTGATGCCTGAAGAACAGATTAAATTTAATGCTGGTACCTTCATTGAGATACTGTTTTGATATTTCCAGTGGTGGATGAAGTACACAAACCATGTGTGAGTAAAAGTAGAGATCCACTCGGTAAAATAAGTAAAAGTGCTTCCTTTAGTTTTACTCAAGTGAAAATATACAAAAGTTTTTGCCTTTAAATGTACTTAAGTGTCCAAAGTACTGATTTATTATAACTATAATGTTCCTGTTATCATTTTTATCACAAGATTCTTCACTTAATCACCTCAGTTTATGTGTAAAGACTCGAATGTGACTCTCTCAGCACACTGATCTATTAATAGAATGATATTAATGACTCAAACACTGATTTCTATTACAATGATCATGAACACAAAACCTTCTTTTCATCTACTTCAATAAAATGGTGTAAATGAGGTTGTGTGTGTTGCGGTGAGGTCGAGTCTGGAGTTTCTTCATCATTTATTTCTCTCTAAATGTTCTGCTTGCTGTTGAACTGATGCTGAACTGTATGTTGATCAGTAGATACACCAAGCGCCAATCAATCTTCTTTGTAAACATTTTCGGTTCTTTGAAAATGCATAAATGGTCTTACTTTATTTGAAACTTTTCATACTTTTTTTGCACGTCATAGTTGCATTGTACAGTAAATCCACAAATCTGAGATTGGTGTCAACACCTGAGCCAATGTCCTCATGACTGGGGAGACTTCACGATAGGGTAGAATTTGTACTTGAAGAAGCAACATTCTTTGTGATGACTCCTGTTTTACACATTTTGTGCAAAGTTGCTAATTGTAGGATGCCAAACACCAGAGGTGTGTCGAAGAGGAAGTAATGGTTTAATTCAGAGAGCACATTTTTCAATCCACATTACAAGGTCATGTTACAATTTTGGGGTCCAGAAAACGACAAGATTAATGTATTATATTTCAATGTATTTTGGTGACTAATTGTTAGAATAAGAGTAGAGGAAACTGGATTGTCCAGCCCATTTTACTTTTAGGAAAATGCTATTTTGGTGGTTATGGAGACACATTTGGAAATTGTCATTTTAAAGCTATTTTCAAAATCACTAAAAACAGCACAGGGCGACATTTATTTCTAAACCTCTAAAATACTAGGTGAGGACTGGAGGTCAAACTAAAAACGGTAACAAGCTTGCCCTCAAAATTCAATGCGAGTTTTAAAGCAAAAAGAAGTGCAGGTTTGTTAAATAGTCTGTAATAATCGAGCTTGAAATCCAACAATTCCTGCCAAATTCCCTGCACCATATTGATTGGATAAATGGCCTTGTAACCTTACACACACACACACACACACACCACGTACCTGGATGTGTACTGTCGATCAATGTCTTCATATCTTGGAGCCAGGCGGGGATCCGGGCCTCTTATCTGTATAGATGTGAGAGAAATAAATTCAATTCACTTGTTTTACTTGCACGTTTTAACAGTAGCAGCGTTGCACAAAACCAGGTGTACATTTATATTTAGATTCTGAACGAACGAGCCTAAGGAGGAAGAAGCAGCCCCTGATCTGAAACAGAGACCAGCCTCCAGGGACAATCTTGTGTGATTATAAATTATAGTGAGGAAAAAGACGGTTACTGTCTGAATCATGTTACGTGATCTGGCTCCAGTGTCGTCATGTGGTGAAAGCATGTAATTATTTACTGTGTTTATTTAAAGGTGGTTTTATGGTAATACAGGATATACAGGGGTAGGGGAGTGAAGATAAAACTTACTGTGTGTGGAGTGTAAGTCCTGAGCTAAGCAGCAGACCAGTATTTTATTTCGTATTTTATTTTATTTTTTAGAGATAGAGATGTTTATATAGAAGAGAGGTGTAAATGGATATATATGTATGTAAATGCGTATATATATTGTGCTAAATCTGCTTTGTGTTTACATAACAATATTAGTGTTGCATTATTACGTTAGTTACATTACACTGAAATTAAACTAGTAAAAAAAAATTTTATTGTACTAAATTGCAATGTTACAATGTAATTACCTTATTCCATTGTATTAGTTATGTAGTTAATTACATAGTTATTACAATGTTAAATGTCAGGTTTTTTTATTTCAATCTGTAATTACATTTTGATAACTGTTATTACATTGTAATTACATTGTAATAACTGTGGTTATGCATCAGGTTTTTTTGATGGGCAAAATTTCGATCTGTTATTACATTGTAATTAAATAGTTATTACACGGCAGGTTCCTTTTTGGTAGACAAAATTGATCTGTTATTGCATTGTAATTACATAGTTATTGCATTGTAATTACATAGTTATTGCATTGTAATTACATTGTAATTACATAGTTATTGCATTGTAATTACATTGTAATAACAATGTAATTACATTGTAATTACATTGTAATTACATAGTTATTACATTGTAATAACAGTTATTACATTGTAATTACGCATCGGTTTTTTTGGTCGCCAAAATTTCGATCTGTAATTACATAGTTATTACAATGTCGTTACACTTCAGGGTTTGTTATTGCCAAAATTTCTAGCTGCTATTGCATTGTAATTACATAGTTATTACATTGTAATTTTGGTCGCAAAAATTTCGATCTGTTATTACATTGTTATTACACATCAGGTTTTTACTAGTTACCAAAGATTCTAGGTTATATAATTATTACATGGCAATTACAAATAGGTTTTTTGGGAGATGCTGTAAATCTGAATTGTAATTAAATTTTCATTACATTATTATTATTATTGCTTGTTATTACAATGACAACTAGATTTGCCGTAAATCAAATTTATACTGTCATTATATTTGTATTAGTTTTTAGGTAATCTAACAAGGGGGGGCAACAGATGAACATTTGCAATTTGGTATAACTGACATTTATCATCGATTGCTGTTGATCAAGGTGTCTTTTTTGTTACTATCTAATTCTTTAATAGACTTATTACATAATTTTTCTTACATCAGATTTTTGTAATTACATTATTTAGGAATTACTAATTAAAGTTTTCCTGGATTTACACAATTTAGATTATAAAAAAAAAAATTCAATCAAGTATTCAGTCAAATATTTGTAATACAACAATATGAGAGGCAGTGATTATGATGGTTTTATTTTAGAAATGACTGACGGATGAACAGAGGAGTCCTCACTTAAGTCATTTTTATTCTCTCTCTCTCTCTCTCTCGCATAGCCCTACCTTTCGCCTTCACTGTCTGCTCACACGAAAGGAGTGAGGAAGAAAGAAAAAACTGAGCTTTCTCCGTTCTTTCCATCTCCTATGCTGCGTTTTGAGGAGACGAGAGATGAATAGATCAATTGAATAGATATATTGGAAAATGCTCCTTGATTAATCAGTAGCTTTTACCAATGCAGCATCACAGCTGCAGCTGCTGGAACAAGGACATAACTTCAGCTAAGAGCTGTAACGAAGGAGCAGAAGGAGTCTCCAGTGTCAGCAGTACAGCTGTAACATATCTGACTTTGCATTTGTCTCTGGAAGACCAAGAGGGATAAAGAGAAAGAATGGCTGGTCAGGGAAAGATGCTTGCATGATCATAGCAGCTCGAATGAGCAAAATGAAAAAGGACAAAAAGCAGTAAATACATGGCAATTTTGGTGAATTGTAGTGATTTGTTCTTACAACGCTGATACTGTTCATTTTACCACACAAAATCAGCACATTAACACGGAAAAAAGAAAATATAATATGAAGGTGTTTCTTTCGGATTTATCCAGCATTCTGCTTAGTACAGAAGATTGTGTGGATCGGCGGACCAGGGATCATGTTGTACAGTGAAATGCAAAGACGTCAGGATTGTTACTCGCAGAGTAGCAGAGCACAGGGGTTTTGGGGGCCATTCAGAGGGACAGAAGCACCAAGTCGACACATTAAGCCACGCTAAACCTCGACAAGGGGGGGGGATAGGAGGTACAGCTTAGGAGTCATGGCAACGGCGCTGCCAGAACACAGCCGTTTGAATGTTCAATGGCTACTGTAACATGGGCTCAAGTCGGATTGCGCGAGTCAATAAAGACGTAAACACCAGGGTTTTAGACTGAAGACGTTTCGAGCGCATTAAAACTGCATTTGAAAGTGTTTAAATAAAATACAAATAAGGATCTAAAAGGCATTTAGACGCATTAAAAATACATCACGCACACTTCGCCGTCGCAGAGTCATCGACCCCCGAAAACACAATTCTATTACAAACACACACATCTGGGAGGCACATGTACACAAGATATTAGATGGATGGTATTTACATCAAACCAGCTGCTCAATAATCACACACATCCACACACACACACACACACACACACAGCTATGTAACTGATCTCACTGGGGCAAACCCAGTAAAGTGTTTACTACCAAATAATTTATTTATTTGTAGATTTATTTGTTATTTAACAAAAAATAATCTTATTGTAGCCAAAATGAAGTTTTTTGTGGGTTTTCTGCGTTTATGGAAGGAAGTCTCCGGTGTTGTATTTTTTTCTGAAATCATCAGGACTCGGACATTTCCTCTTGTTTCACACTGCTTGTTTCTATGACAACATAAATGAAAACGGATCCGAACATCCAATAGGTTTTGCTACAAATGGAAAAAGTAGAGCTTTTCTCTTCTCATTTTCTTCTGTTGTATTGTAGAAAAGGAGGTGTGAATGCTTCGATTGGGTGCTGATAAAAGTACAGCATGTCACATGACCCATAGGGATAATATATGGATAATAGCCATGAACCATTCCAGTCTTTCAATGTAGAAGCATGAAATGTTCTCCTCGCTTAAGCTAGGAGACTCAAACCTGTACCAGCTCCATGAAGATATATTCACATTTGATGAAAGAGCTCCAACCCTATTGAACATCTTTGGGATGAATGTGAATGCTGACAGCACCCCAGACCTCCGCACCTTCTCTCCTCCATCAGTACCTGACTTTACTAACACCCTTGTGGCTAAATGAATCTCCACACAATTCAGTGGAACATCTTCCCAGAAGAGTGGAGCTTATTAGAACAGCAAATGGGAACTAAATGTTGAATGCGATGGCCATATGGTCAGGTGTCCACAAATGTTTGTCCATATATTGTATGAATTATTTTTTATCACGACTAAAAATGGCAAAACTTTAGTAACAGACTTTTTCTAATTCATTTTATTAATAGAATGCAAATGAAATACTGTCCCTAGAAATGTATTCTGTACTTTTGTTTGTGTGGAAGAATACAAGGTTCGGATTATTTTTTTCGTCTCAGCTCAGCGCACTCGTGGAAGTGGTTACTATGGAGACGTGCGTTCGTTTGGGTCCAAGCTCACGCTGCTCTGTATCAGAATCGGATCAGAAGTGATTCATTAAGCGAGTCACAGGGAGGTCCTGATCAGACTCTTTGGGTCTTAATCATGAAACGTCTCGAAATGGCAGCGCCATCTGTTTGAAAAGCGCGGAGGGGAAGCGGAGGGGAAGTGGAGGGGACGGTACGGCCCGCGGTGTTCCAGGGGCAGCGGCGGGAGAGAAGGAGATGAAGTGATGAGGCAATGGGACGTAGTGTGCAGCAGATCAGGTGGATTTTATTGGATGTGTTGTTCCACACCCTGAGTGTTGAGGTCATTTGATTTCAAGTAAAGAAATAATCAACCAACCAAGACTGGCAATAAACTGGCACAAAAATTACTTGCATTCACATTTACAGTATTTCACAGACGCCCGGCAAATTAAAACTTCACAGCTCAGCAGCTGCTCGTGGGCCCAGCAGGGGTGGTTTAATGGAGTTGGGATTTAAACTCATGACCTTCTAGTCTAAAGTCTAATGCCTTACCCGGTGTGCCAACACTTCCCCTTGGTTGAGAGTTATTTCAACGCTCACATCTTCACTTTCATGCATTAGAGGATGTTATTTCCTCCAGTCTCCATTTCCTCCAACTCATTTTCTTCCTCTGATGTAATGAAGGTAAAAGTTGTCTTTTTCAGGGATGGTCCCGTCCTATTTTCCCTGCAGCGAGGCCGCACTTTATAATTACACCAACTCTAATTGTGACCTTCGCCAAAGACCAGGCTGAAGCCTTCAATCATGTAGGACATCATCACGAGGAGCCTGGAGTGAGGGTGGATCTGGTTCAGATTTGTAAGAAAACAAGACGATGACCAAACTTCCAAGGGCTTTTATTATTCTAAGGCGTGTGCCAGAGGAATGCAGGGACTATTTTAGGGTCAGAACTTTAGGGAGGGGTGTTTGGGGTGGGGTGTGTTTTGTTGCCCTTTTGCATTTTAAAAAGATAAATCTCTTTTAATCAAACAGGTAAAAGGATAAGAATTTATATAAGTGTACCAGGTGGTATCAAAGTTTAGAGATTTGCACTGTTTACACACTATGACCTTCAAAATAGTCCCCTTTTACAGTAATACGGCGCTCCCAGAGCGATTGCCACTGGATCTCCACAATGGTGTCAAAACGGCGAAATTGGAGCTGCATCTTCATCTTCGGGAAGACGTCGATGTCCACAGGAGCCAAAGGAGCTGAAGTGAGATCATGTGGATTGTTTTCTGGTGATCAACGTGCACAAGTTGCGAAACGATTTCAACATTTTCGGAAGTTGAGCTCGTCGAAGGTCATTTTCTTCTCATCACTGCATGTACTTGAATGATTTCTGTGCTCGGTGCCTGCACAGTAATCGCTCCGTCACCTCTCGGACGGCTTCCCAAGAACCCCAAATGAACGGACACATCAACCATGCAGACGAGCTCGTCGTCCTTCATTAGCGATCCCACGGGTTATCTATTAAGTGTTATGTGTTCTTTAGATCACGCTTTACACGCCAACACATCCTGACCTTCAGCCAGTCCTGGAGAGGAAACATGCGTACGGATAACAGAGGTTTGTGGACACCTGACCATAAGATAACATTGCTTTCCACAATGAGTTCTCATTTTCTCTTACAAGAAACTCCACTCTTCTGAGATGATGTTCCACTAGATTTGGTGGAGATATGTGCTCATTCAGAGACCAGAGTGTTAGTAATGTCAGGAACTGATGTAGGTGGGGTGCGGTCAGCGGTCACATTCATGCCTACAGGGTAGGAGCTCTATAGCAAGAGATCTTCCACCATATACAATCCATGTAAAGCAGATCTTCATAGAGCTGGCTTTGTGTCGTGCTGGAACAGGTTTGGTTCTCCTGGTTCACGTGGTGGGAAAATTTCATTCTACTTCACCCAAAGACTTATATACAATTGTGTGCCTTTAACTTTGAGGTAGAAGCTTGGTGAAGAACCACATACGGCTGGGAAAGTCAGGTGGCTGCATAGTGGATTACAGAGGTCTGTTTAAAGATCGTGATCATTTTGAGTCACGTTCGAGTCTAAAAATGTAGTTCATAAGTTTTAATTACAACATTCGTCTGTTTTTTTGTTTCTCTTGTAATTCCACCAAACTGACGGGAAAAAAACGAATTCCTGTTCAGCACATTTAGAACATTATCGCTTTGGCGTGAGTGAAAAGGAAGTGCGGGTATTCGTATACGTGTGTGTGAAAGGGGGCGGAGCTTCAAGTAAAATCGACTATCAGATCAGCTGAATTGTTAATATTCAACGGTGCAACGACGTGCAGAAGTGTACCACTGTTTTACAATGAGCATTCATGTCTTACAGCGGGGTGTGTGTGTGTGTGTGTGTGTGTGTGTGGTGAATATGAACTGCTAGTGTAGTTGGCTTTCAATAGAAGCAACATCACCAGCAAACTAATGGTGTGTGTGTCGTGTCTGTGGGTGTGTGTCTGTGCCTGGAAGTAGTGTGTGTAGGTTCATTGGAGTCAAGAGCTGGACCAGACCTAAGCCTTAGGCTTATGTAGCCACACACACACACACACACACACACACACACACACACAGAGCCAAAGAGTAACTAAGCAACACAGGCAGAAATATCTAAAAATATGTAAGGTGTGTTTAATGCTGCTGCTGCTGGAACGTCCCGGCACTAAAACTCAGCAGTGTTTGCTGCGGTAACGGAATGATGGATGTGTGTATGACCTGGGAGAGGTAACTAAAAATGGATAAAAATTACTTTTAATTACTTTAGTGGATAATGTGCAATTGCGTGTTTTATTTAATACCATGTGCAACCACCTCGCTGATTATACCAGCAGGTACAGACACAAAAGAGGATGCATTATGATTGTGTGTGTGTGTGTGTGTGTGTGTGTGTGTGTGTGTGTGTGTGTGTGTGTGTGTGTGTGTGTGTAACAGGAGAGAGTTAAGTGTATTAAGCAGAAGTAGATAAGAGTGAACAGATGAGCAGCAGAGCTTCAGATTTGGCCCGAAGCGCACGTCTAGATGAAGCGTGATAATCTGTGTTTAGAATTGACAGCCTATGATATCTCACACACACACACGCACACGCACACGCGAGCGCGTGTCTAGGGCATTTAATGAATGAAGGAAGGAAGAAAGGAAAATGGATAGAAATGCAGCGTAAAAAAAATTATTTCGAAACGAAGGATGACCAAAAAGAAGATAGATGGATGGATGGATGGAATGAAGGTTGAAGGTGTGTTATGAAGGGAGAGTGAAGAAAGGGAAGGAGAGAAGTCAGGGAAAATGGTAGAAATACCTGTAGGTTATAGGGAAAGAAGGAAGGAAATGTTTAGGGGGAGGCGTAAAATCCTTCTGAAAGAAAAACATTAGGAATGAGGAAAGAAGGAAATATTGTTAGGGAGGTGAAGGGAAAGAGGAAAAGTAATGCAAATAAGAAAAGAAAGAGGAACGAAAACTGTTTAAGGAGTAGAAAGGAAGAAGATTGTTAGGAAAACGGAAGAAGAGAAGGGAGTGGGGGTGAGAATGGGGGGTGAGGGAGGAAGTGAGTGTAATGATCACACACCTGTATGTGATTTAACTAATGAACTCTGTGTGATATGAGGAATTATCATTTGAGCAATGAGGTAAAGACAAAGAGAGAGAGAGAGAGAGAGAGAGAGAGAGAGATGTTTAGCTGAGTGTGTGTGTGTGTGTGTGTGTGTGTGTGTGTGTGTGTGTGTGTGTGTGTGCGCGTGTGTGTGCAGTTTAAACACTGAAAAGTGAAAGCAAATGCTAAAACGTGAATAAAGGCGTTTATTTTTTTGCGAACCCGTCACCTGTCTGTTCTTTCTTTAGAAGACGGTAAAAAAAAGGAGGACAAATGGAAGGAAGGAGAAGAAAACAGGATTGTAGAAATAAACATTGAAAGGAAGAAGAACAGAGAAATGTAGGAGAAAGAAAGCATTAAATATGGGACTTTGGAAGGAGCAGGAAAGAGTAGAAGGAGGTAAATAGTTTGGGGGGAAATAGAGAAAGAGAAGAGGTAGAAGAGAAGAGAGTGATGGAGAGATAGAGAGAGGGAGGGGTGGTTGTGACTCACCCGTGATGGATCGTACTCCTGCAGTCGGTGTCCTGCTCCTGACTCGCCGTACGCTGGAGAAGGTTTCAGGTTCTGGAGCTGACTCCGGATCTGCTGCAGTCGAACCTCTTTACTGCTGCAAACAACCACAGAACCACAGCAGGTAAGAGAGTGTGTGTGTGTGTGTGTGTGTGTGTGTGTGTGTGTGTGTGTGTGTGTGTGTGTGTACCAAACACATACTAATTCAATATAACATTTTACACAGAACATATTACAGGGTTTCTGCAGATTTTCACTGTCATATTTAAGACTTTTTAAGACCATAAAGAATGAAATTTAAAATCACCACAACAAAAACAAAACACACAAATTCCCCGAAAAGCTGAAAAGTAAAATCTGTTTTCTGCCTGTGGTACGATCCAGGAGAGATTCTTGGGTCTCATGTGTAGTCGTCAGACAGCGAATTCTATTTGGACCAGAGAAATAAAGAACTACGACACCACGGAAACTAACAAACAAACAAAAACTTTCTTATGTGCTGCGGGAGCATTTGACTGCGCTCTAGACCCCGTGAAAACCCTGTGCTATATTATACTACACAAACTTAAGGCTAAGATCTCGGCCGTGTGTCAAAACTGTCCACTGGGATTCTTCTTCACATACTCTGAAGCTGTGTCCAATCTTAGAAGTATTTTTGAAACTACAATAATCTCTGAAATATCAAAGAATCATATTGACATTTCATTCTGCTCGCACGCACAGCAGCAAAAAAACACCCAGAAAGAAAACGCTGGATTGATGAGCTGGTGTCCTGAAGTACTCCTGAATAAATATCGTATTCTGTTCGACAAAAAAACACAAACTTTGTGATTGGACCTCATTTCATGACGTCCTGACAATTTTATTGTTTCTCTTTTTTTCCCGTTTTTACTTCTGAACTCAGTTACATTTACTTACGTTTATCATTGATATTTAAAATATCATTTAAAATGGGTAAACTGTGAGAAACATTTCTTTGTTTGTTTTATAATAGAAATTAATGTCTTGATATATTTAATGCATTTGTATATTTCATACCCGTACATTAAAAAAACAAACAAACAAAAAAGAGCTCTGCTTGTTCTGAAGGTGTTCATGAACTTCCTGTACCAGTGGTTGTGTGTGTCATGTTCAGAAGGAGTCTCCAGTGTTCACTGTAACACTTGGATGAAACCCTCAGTTAATAAAAATTGACAGGAAAAGGTTTAAAGCTGCTATAACACAAGTGTTAACAGGAAATTGTTTCCCAACAGGAAAAGTGTTGAAATGGGAAAAAAAATCATTTTATCATGTAACTGGAGCAGAACCCGGGCGTGGGTGTGTCCATTAGCTTCACACACACACACACACACACACACACACACACACACACACACACACACACACACACACCACAATTACAGCTGCCATTAAGATGGAGAGAGCAAAAGAGAAACACTATCAATGTTTAATTAGCTTCCCGCCGAGCTCACGGCCTCCGTATATGAATCACACACTTATCAGCCTCATACGCACTTCACACTGTTTACTCCTGCTCTCCTGTGTGTGTGTGTGTGTGTGTGTGTGTGTGTGTGTGTGTGTGTGTGTGTGTTAACTTAGTGATTTCTTACTATATTTTTACACATTCCACAATGTTTCCTAAGTTCTCAACGGTTTAATGTTCACAGTCTGAGTTACAATAAAAATTTATTTACCATTTTTTTTTATAGACTAAAGAGCAAAAACATTCAGGAAATAAAAGAGCCGGAGATCAACGGCCCGTAAGTGAGAACACTGTACACGATGGGGTTGAATTGGATCATCTCAGTACTGGAATCCAGAAGGAGATCAGATGAGACACACACACACACACACACACACACACAGGTAAGATGTCACCGATCTGTCATCGCTCATTAATACAGTAAGGCTTTTTTCTCTTTTTTTGGGAGAATGTGAGTAAATGTCAGACAGATCATCTTTCCGTCATCCACCCACAAAAAGCACGAAAAGGAAATCTGGTTTCTTCTTCGCCTCCTAAATCTGCGTCCAGCGTATACAGACACACAGATTTTATCCTGTGTACAGGTAAGTAGGTCTTTTGTCAGCGAGCACTTCTTTCCCCACCGTCCCTCCCTCCGGCATGCAGTCAGACAAACAGTCGGAAGTCTTTTTCCCCCCCCGACACGTCCATAATGTACAGTGACGGGTGTCTCGGAGTCTACCTGTCAGCCCAGAGTTATTAAACACGTCTGCCGTTTAATTATGTGGTCTGGCCGAGTCGATCACACACAGGAAACATCCCCATCTAGACCCCATCATTCGATAAAACAGCGGAGGACGAGCCGTTCCACCAGTTTATTCATATACAGGTAGCCCCTTATGCCCCCGACTTACAAAATAGATAGAACCGGAAAAGTCTCAGGATGAGGCGTTTTTGCTCGTGCGCAGTACCGGGATGCAGAGCGTGTTGTTTTTTCTACACTAATCCAGACCTGGAAATCACTCAAATTAAATTCCATACTTTTCCAAAATGTGTAGGAACCCTGGACAATCTACATCGAGATCTTTTTTAACCTCAAGGACCTAAAATGGAACATTCCACACCACATGTCTGGTAGCTTTAAATCAAAAGGTTGGAAGTTCAAATCCCAGCCACAGCAAGCTGCCAGTCCTGGGCTCCTGCGCAGGGCCCTTAACCCCAAATCTGCTCAGGTGCATCAATGAGATAACTGTACATCACCTGAATAAAGCCATAAGAAGATGGAACCGAATGAAAAAGAGGAAACGCCAAGTGGAGCTGCGGCAAAGAATCCATCAAACTGATTCAGAGAGATTTGAGGGAACCTGAAGAACTTATCTGCTCGTTCCTAAATGAAAACCCACACCAGAGAAAGAGAAGGAAGGCACAGGTGACAGAGAGAGAGAAAGAGAGAGAGAGAGACTAAGACAGAAGGAGGACAAGAGAGTAAAGAAAAAAAAAAATCTCATCTACACTACAAAGAAAGATGAACAGATAGACAGATGCACACAAGCTATAGAGACCGAGAGCCAGAGAAAGAGGAAAGAGAAAGACGGTGAGAGAAACAGAAAGAAAGAGAGAGGGAGAGAGGGATGGGGGAGGTTAAGGAAGGAGGCACAGTAATTAAGCTTGATTCTAATGTAGATGGGACAACAACAGTGGGAGAGAGAGAGAGAGAGAGAGAGAGAGAGAGAGAGAGAGAGAGAGAGATACTGTTACTTTGTGGTTAATTGACCATATCCTACTATCTTTCTCTCTCTTTTACACACACACACACACACACACACACACACACACACACCGTCATTGGCGCTTGTAGTTCAGGGAAACCATTTCCCCAATGTGTTGATTTACAGAAAGTGATGGTTAAACTCTAATGGCGTGTTTATGGCCAATTGGGAGTTTAGTGTGTGTGTGTGTGTGTGTGTGTGTGTGTGTTTGTGTGTGGAGAACGTTGGCGTAATGATAAAGACAAACTCAATAACTGCATCCACGCGAGGAACGAGAAGACCAACTCCTTTTCATCCATTTCTATCCCTTCTTCTTTCCAGACCTGTGAGACCCTGAAGCTCTACCTCTGGGTGAAGTTCCTGTTCACTTGAAGAGCACACGGTGGTGCTGAGGATGGTTTTAAATGAATGAACAGCCTGAAGATCCATGAGGTTGCTGTGGAGGCTTCGAGTCAAGACCCATGAAGATGGATTTGGATCGTGATTAATATGAACAGCTTTACACTCAAGTGTCCAACAATGAACGGACATTCGTTGTTAAGGATGGGTTTTTTTTGGAGTATGGTTCCTCTTAAAGTTTCTTCCTCACAAGGTTTTTTTTTTGTGGCTCCTGATTTGCTCATTATGGATAAAGAAACAGGGACCTATTTATTCAATTTCTTTCTGTACAGTTGTTTTTTTAATTGTAAAAACTGCTGTCCAAATAACAGTGAACTTTTTCATACTCGGATCATAGCAGCTGTGGGAGAACTTGAGCCGAGAACTTGAGATAAAAATAAATGAGCTTCTGTCATATTACTCTGATTTGAACCAATTTATGTTGCAAAGGGGGCGGAAAATGTCCGCGATATTCCGGAAACTTTTCATGGAAACTTCATTTGGGGAATTTTGAAAATAATCCAAGTTGGAAACTTACCAGGAATTTATAAAGGAGTGGAGACTCGCTCTGTTTACAAGAAAGTACTTTATTTATCTACGTTTATACACTATCAGAGTTCCTCACACTTCTGGAATGTGTCCTGGAAGACTTCATTTCTAAGCGTGTCAAGCTCCTTCTGCGAATGGTGTCAAAACAGCGACCTTTGAGATGCATCTTTATCTTCAGAAAAAGGAGTCTGCAGGAGCCAAATCTGGTGAGTAGGGTGGGTGTGGATGTGAGATCTTTTTGTTTCTGGTGAGAAACTCACATAGCTCGAATAGCAGACGTGGTATTACACGTGGTGAGAACAGCACCAGCTGCACGGCTCCTAATGTACACAAAACGATGTCTTTTCGCACACGACATATGAACTTTGGTGCTCCCTGTGACTGTGCGTGTAGCCGTCTTGTAGGCATGTTACAGAACCTTTTTGATACCACCTCTTATACAAACTCAAATATATACATTTTTCCATCTTGCTGAAAAACTCGGCAGGATGGACATTTTTTGACATTATTTTCCGTGCATGTTATGGAGGAATGCACTGTGCATGTAGGGGGCGTGGCGTCAGTAGCCCTGCAGTACGTGTGCTGTGTGCATGTAGGGGGCGTGGCCTCAGTAACCCTGCAGTACGTGTGCTGTGTGCATGTGAGTGATGAAAGTGCAGGTAGAAATTCAGCTGAAATTGGAGTAAATTATGGTTGTTTTAAACAAGATTATATTGCAAGATTTTTTTTTTAACTACATTTAAGTGTTCTGTTATTGGCTAACCAGTTTATTTCCATGAAATGTTTTAAGTCTTGCAACCCAACAACTGATTAAAAAAAATCTTAACTTATTTGTCCAAGCAACCTGACACTGTTGATGCATACTGTAGGTAAATTCTTCCTATTCAAACGCATCACAATATCAACCCTCTAAACAGAAACGGATCGAAACGATCCTACAGTCAGTCAGATTTTAGAATTCTTATATAAATTAATTAGATAACACAAAAGAGTATAAGATTTTTTATTAGTAACCGTAGCCTGGCGTGTTATGTTAGCCGTAGAGTGAGCGTGATCGGATCGATATCGGATTAACGGCGGAACGAAAGCAGCTACGCTCCCGAGGTAATTAAGACCAGACGACAAATCAATGGGTGCGTCTGGCACGAGCACTCGCCCCTAAACTCCCCTCTCAACATCACACACGCTGCTGGACTGCAAAAATAAAACACACTCTCACACTCGCAGCTGCCTGAGTGCACTTACAGGAAGCAACGACTAACACACACACACACACACACACAGTATACAACACTGTATTATCAATTTCAATCTTAATGCTATACACAGATGTGTGGAATGGATGATCAGATTTATACGAGGTCTAGATCGGTTTTAACCTGGAGAACAGAAATAGAACAGTCCACTTCTAAACCGGTTTAATCCCCCAACCCACTTCACCCCAGAAATGGAACAGTCCACACCTTGATCGATTTCAACCTGGAGAACAGAAATGGAACAGTCCACATCTAGATCGGTTCCACCTAGAGAACCAGAAATAGAACAGTCCACATCTTCAACCAGGAGAACCAAAAATGGATCACTACACATGTGGATGTGATCAATTTCCAGCTGAAAAACCAAAAATTGTGTAGTTCCCATATAAGAGGAGTTTACACTTCTGTGTGTAGATTGTGAGTGAGAACAGGAACTAGCTTGCTTCTGTAATGTAGCTATAAATGGACAAAACGTACACCGATGGTTTGCTAAATAAAGCCGTTAGTGCTGTTAGTATAAGATGACCTGGTGTTTATGGCGTTACCTCTCAGCAGCTGGTTGTGTTGGAGTTTTGATCTTGTTCACTTTGGCGTACAGTCCCTCCCGGGGGTCCTCTTTATTCGGAGAGATGTTGTAGGCGTGGCCTGCGGGTCTGACAGCGTTTGGGGACACCATGTGGCTTGGGTAGGTGCCGTGGTTAGAAGGGGGCGGATCCCTGAAGTTACTGATGCGGGCGTAGTTAGGGTCGAAATCGTCGTCTTCGACATCGGGCAGATTGCTTTGGGGCGGAGCATACACGGACACGCCCCCCTCACTCCTGCAAAAACAACCATTATTCAACTGGAAAATAAGATGGGAATTTCCAGACAATTTCCCAGTTAAAACTTACATTTCTGGCTCACTCTTATTGAGCTCCTCTTCGCTCAGAGACCCCAGCTTCAGTTTGGATTTCCTTTTGCCAAATCTAGAAGAAGAAAAAGAGAGAGTCATGAGAAGAACCGAACAACACACTGGAACATTCATCAACCTCGAATAAAACGACCCTTAACAATTTAATCCAAAATTTGTTTCCTGAACAATGTGTGTAATAAAGTCCAGCCTGGACTCCCAGTTTTAGTTTTTTCAGCCAGGAGAAATAGAACCAGAAATTGTACAGTCCACATCAAAACTGACTAGCATGCTAGCTCTAAGTGACGATGCACTTCGTTTCAGCGTTGCTTTAACACAAACTTAAACTCGCATTAATGAAACACGTATGATGAGGTGTTCGACACCCGGACCCTCCTACAGACGCATGCAGAGAAAGCAGTGAAGCTTATAATGTGTGCATGTATTCACAGTGTTGCTAGAAGTGTTTAATTAAGTCACGCCCACTGCCATAAAACACACTACCACAACCACTACATTATACACACTACCATGCCCACAAACAACATTACACACACTACCACGCTCACAACCACCACCACCACCATTACACACACTACCACGCTTACAACCACCACCACCATTACACACACTACCACGCTTACAACCACCACCACCATTACACACACTACCACGCCCACAACTACCACCACATTACACACACTACCACGCTCACAACCACCACCATTACACACACTACCACGCTTACAACCACCACCACCATTACACACACTACCACGCCCACAACTACCACCACATTACACACACTACCACGCTCACAACCACCACCATTACACACACTACCATGCTCACAACCACCATTACACACACTACCACGCTCACAACCACCACCACCATTACACACACTACCACGCCCACAACTACCACCACATTACACACACTACCATGCTCACAATCACCACCACCATTACACACACTACCACGCTCACAACCACCACCACCACCATTACACACACTACCACGCTCACAACCACCACCACCCATACTACCATGCTCACAACCACCACCACCATTACACACACTACCATGCTCACAACCACCACCACCATTACACATGCTGCCAAACCCACAACCACTACAATATCAAATGACCCCTAATATGTGCTGAGAAATGTAGACATTGCCCATGCACTCAACTGCAAATGAATAAATATGATACATTATCTATATAAACGTATCACTGTATAACTGGAAGAAGCTTAAGAAGGAATCCGAAGGCCACCACAGAGAGTTCACTAATCTCACTGCACAAACCTCATCTCTCTTATTTATATATTTATTTGTATTAAGATGGCGGCGTCTTTTCCAGCCTCAGACCTCCGAGGATTTACCGGCGTCTGAGAGCCTTAGAGAAGAAAGACGAGGAGCGCGGGGCCGGGGGGGAGATACTTAGCGGACACAATGAAGAGCGTGGATCGCAGCGAGCGAGCAAAGGGCTGTGGATTAAATGCGAAAACACTAATTAGGCTTGAAAGTGCAGCGTGGAGGATAATCCCACCAAATCCAGGCCTTTAGAGACAGGTGAAGAAATGGGATAGGGATTTTTTTTTTTTCTATCTCGAGCTGAAATTCCATTAAATAAATAAATAAATAAATGCACGCCTCAGGGTTTATCTTCTGCTAACGACAAGCTAGTCATTAGTGATGTATACTACTTGAACAAACGTTTGTGGACACCTGAGCGTAAGATTCGGATGAGCTTTGTTAACATTCTAGTCCCGGCCAATACACTCTGTGCCAAAAATATTTGGACACCCGACTTGTCCAGCCTTTTGTGTTTTTCAGCACACAATTGTATAGGACGTCTTTGGGTGCCTTGGGGTTGGAGACACAACAATGGGCGTCCCAATACTTTTCCATTTATTTATTTTTTTTTTTTTTTACAGCGATCAGCATTCTTAAAACTCCAAGTTGAGGCCCAAAGCAGAAAAGACTGAGATTTCCTGTAAAAGATTAACATTAGCCGTATGACACGAGTTTGAAAAAAAAAAATGGTTTTCATTATCCAAATGGTGCTGGGATTACAGCCAAGTCCTGAACCATTTACAAATTAATATTAATAATGTACCACACACACACACTTTCTAGCAGAGTCGCGCTCTATCCAAGAGAACTGAGGTAAGACAATAAAAAATAAAAAAAATCCATCTATGTGTGTGTATATTTATATATATATATATATATATATATATTTATATATTATACACACACACACACACACACACACACACCACTATAATACAATAATCATTATTTGTGTTTGTATTTTTAAGGTAATGTATAATTTTGTTAATTGTTGTATTATATATTGAATATAAAATCAAAGGATCATGTGATTTTTGGGGTTGAAACTTTTCAGTTATTTAACGTCTATTTTTTGCCTGGCAAATATGATTTATATTCATTCCCCCCCCCCCCCGATTTTTGTCATTCACTTGATGCACTTCATGCATAATTTATCTTCACATTTTTTTTTTTTATTTATCAATATTTACAGTTTTATTCACGTATTTTATAAATTCACGTGACGTTTTTCACCCTGGATAAGACAATTTTTTTATTTTTTATTTTATTTGATTGTATCAGATTTATTTGTTTCCAATGGAAACATTTTTGGTTTTCATGATTTATTAATGCTTTTTATTGATTTATTAATTATTTTTTATTTTAATTTTTTTTTACAGACTTCTATATTCCATGTGTTTCACATAAAATAGAGTAGAAATTTTTTTTGTAATATACATAATATAATTATTATACATGCACGTAAATCATAATATAGGTGGGATATAGTTTGGAATAGGCAACAAATCTATTTTTCGATCATATTTTCGTATATGAGACTGCACCGTTCCCCCAGTGGTCATTTCCACTGGTTTCTTCACAATGTTCACTGAGCGTTTAAAGGGCAATCGCTTTTACTCCACTTCCTGCTTCAGCTGCTTCGTGAACGCATGAATGGACTCGTAGCTTCCCTGTAGTAAAGGTTAACTTCTGTACATCTTCTCACACACACACACACACACACACACACACACACACACACAGAGCAATGCCTTCATCACACGCTGTTTTGTGCCCTGAACCCATGTGGAATCACGTCGACTGGGGAAAAATGTATTAATAGTCTTAATAATAGACTTCAAACAAAACAATTTTTGCATGAACACGAAAGGAAGTGTGAACGAATTAACAAAGAAGGTGAATGTACTGGAAGTGACCCACATGTTCGTAGGAAATTACTGGAGGAGGCTCAAATGAAGAGCAGTGGAAGCTGAAGAACGTGATTAGGGTTAAATCTGAGTTAAAGACGTCATGCGTCTGAGTCTAAAAGGGGGTGTGAGAATGTGAATGTCTGTGTAACTGTGTGGAGAAGAACCCATAGGTGATCTGAAAAATATCTTTTCTATCTTTGAGAGTCAGAAGTGAAGCCCTGGATCATGATCCTACCACCACCATGCTTCACAGGATTAGAGCTTGGGTGGTGATGTGAAAAACCTGTGGCATTTTTCTTTTTTCCTTAAAAAATAAACAGTGTTAATGCACAACGCTTTTTTCTGTTATAAAATGTGTGTATGTATACATATACACACCCACATGCACACTACAGTAAATCAATATTCTTCTTATTATTAAATCTTTTATTTCAAATTTATTTGATCTCATTTTAACTACGAAACAGTAGTATAATGAAGAATGACTATATTACTGGCGCTGCTTTAAAGTTTCCTCTCTGGCAGCATTTAAACAGAGAACATGAGGAATCCTAGACAATTTAGTGTACATATGAAGTAAAATGAGGACCAGAATAAACCTGAGAAAAGCAGAATGTGGACAAGAATGAGTTTGTCTTAAATAAAAAAAACAAAAAAAAAAATAAACATTCCGAGTCCACTTCCTCGTTCCTCTGATGCAATAACACAGAGACACGGTGCAACTCTAGGAAGCTCATTAAATCCTCCGAAAGTTGGTTGCAACTGTTTGTCTAATTTGTATTTATTTTTGTTTATTTATTTTTATAAAGTAAAAAGATTGGCATAAGAATATGTATTGTGTGAACGCAAATGAATCGCAGGGAGAAAGTGTGTACATTTAGCACAAGAACACACACAATCATGACTACCTGCATGATGACTTCACTGTGACTGCAGGAAACACTGTCTCTCACACACACACACTCACACACACACACACACACACACACCGCTGCTAATCCGCCTTTTATTAGTGTTTTTATGAGCTGAGTAGCACCAAATTACTGACAAGACCCGCTGTTCATGTCTCTCTGTGGAGAGGAAACACTGCTAACAGGCGGCGAGAAAAACTGTCATTACACCAGAAAACCTTCTGCATACCTGCAGACTGACAACCCTAAATAACACACACCTGCTGTAAACTTACACAACATGCACCTGCTGTAAAGTTACACAACACACACCTGCTGTAAAGTTACACACACCTATTGTAAAGTTACACAACACGCACCTGCTGTAAAGTTACACAACACGCACCTGCTGTAAAGTTACACAACACGCACCTGCTGTAAAGTTACACACACCTATTGTAAACTTACACAACACACACCTGCTGTAAAGTTACACACACCTATTGTAAACTTACACAACACGCACCTGCTGTTAAGTTAAACAACGCACCTGCTGTTAAGTTAAACAACGCACCCCTGCTGTTAAGTCACACAACACGCACCTGCTGTTAAGTCACACAACACGCACCTGCTGTTAAGTCACACAACACGCACCTGCTGTTAAGTCACACAACACGCACCTGCTGTTAAGTCACACAACACGCACCTGCTGTTAAGTCACACAACACACACCTGCTGTTAAGTCACACAACACACACCTGCTGTAAAGTCACACAACACGCACCTGCTGTAAAGTACACAACACGCACCTGCTGTTAAGTCACACAACACGCACCTGCTGTTAAGTCACACAACACGCACCTGCTGTTAAGTCACACAACACGCACCTGCTGTAAAGTCACACAACACGCACCTGCTGTTAAGTCACACAACACGCACCTGCTGTTAAGTCACACAACACGCACCTGCTGTTAAGTCACACAACACGCACCTGCTGTTAAGTCACACAACACGCACCTGCTGTTAAGTCACACAACACGCACCTGCTGTTAAGTTACAGTGCAGTAAGTCAGAAAGTTCACAGAAATAAGAAACTAATGCGAACTCCCAGGAAAATGCTAATCTGAGAGATTACCGTCAGCGTCTGCATCCTGCTTATAAACAACTTTCCCATCTGAGCCACGACAGCGAGTGGAAGCGGAACGGCTACGCTAACAGGCTTTGGGTCAAGTGGGAACTGTGATGCTGAGAGCAGTTTCGGGATGGAGGGATTTGTCGAGAGGTGTTCGGCATGAAATCTGATGAGATCCGTTTCACCTTATCTTCTTGGATAAGATCTTCAGATTTAGGCCAGTGTGGTTGTTGCTGCTTAAGTAAAGATGGACGTAAAGCTCCAGATTCGGTCCATTTAGCCTCGCATGACTGAACCATCATATCTATGAAACAAGAGCAGCTTGTACACCATGCTATTTATATCACTTTATCTTCTCTTAAGAACTTCTTTCTGAACATTTCATTCCATATTGCTATTAATCTCCATGTGCTCTTATGGGAACCTCCACCTCATTCAGGAACAAGGGTGTAGGTAAAGTAAGGAACTGATGTAGGTGAGGTGAGGAGGACTGGGGGTGTTCACATTCATCATAAAGGTGTTCAATAGGGTTTGAGATCTATAGCAGATCATCTTCCATACACTTCCAACCCATGGAAAGGAAATCCTCATGGGGGTGGCTTTGTGCACAGACATGCTGGAACACCTTCGGGTCTCCTAGTTCAAGTGAAGGAACAATTCCATTATCCTGCATCCGACTCCAAAGACGTTCTATACAACTTTGTGGTAGAAGTTTGGAGAAGAACCACATATGGCCAGAACAGTCCCTTTAGTTTCGGTAGATTTGAGTAAACGATCACACGTTTGGAGTTTGTATTTTATTTTTCAAACGCTGCCTGTAATTTTCCCCAACCGAACAAACTGCACATTTTCTTCAAAGTTCTTCTCCAGTGGCCCGTAAATAAATCCTCTAAAGAGAAAGAGGCTAAATGATCGTTTCCAGTTTGTTGTGCTACATCATTACCCGGCGTCTCTCGCAGGGCCATGAGTTCATATGGTTTCCATTTGTCTTTTACTTTTCTCTCCTCGAAAAACAAAACAAAAACACAACATTGCAGCGCTGTGATTATGATTTTGATTACGGCGTAGCATTACGGTTAATTATGTTCTATTTTACGTCTGATAGCAAAACAACCCGAGTAAAAGGCGGCTTAGGAAGGAAGGAAGGAAGGAAGTGTTTGCCTTTGGAAATGAAACAATTGACTAAGCGTTCCTGGCACGTTCTCCAGAAAAGAACCGGGAACAGCAAGCGACACTCTCTGCTAAAGATATTCTCATAGTACGGATAGTAAATATGATCAAGAACAAATTCCAGGCCAGTCAGATTAACCGAGTCGATAGAAAAGAAAGCTGCGATTCGCCAATCCTGTAGATGCCACACATCACAGCATGCCTTTAATTACTGTAGTTCAGTAATTACCACTGGGCCTCAGCATGCAGCTGCGCCAAGGGGCCCTCGCTAATCTTAGTTGAGTGCTGTTCCGCATTGCTCCTGGTCTTAAAGCTGCTTCTTTGATTTCGATTTTCCCTAAAAGCACATCAGATCACTGCCTCCTGGAACTCTTTTGTAATTGATTGTTTTTTCTGTGCAGGGGAAAGGAGCCGTGGTTACACAAGCTACTGTTGACCCTCTGTGGAAGGCTTGGATCCAATCGAATGGTTGAAAGGTCATGGAGGACCAAAGTTTCTCCAAAACGTATGTGCATCTTCGCTGGAACTAAGCAGAACAAAGGCTGTTCCAGCATGACCTCCATATTGACCATGTTGGAGTGGAAAGCGCAAAGCCCCGACCTTCTCAACACCTTGTGGATGGACTGGAACACCGAGTGCAGCCCAGACTTCCTCACTGCCTGATCTCAATACAGCTCTAGTAGCCGAATAATCACAAATCGGAATAACTACGCCACAAAATCGATGATAAGATGTTCGACGAAACATAAGATCTTAAGGGTCGGGGTGCACAAATCTTTAGTGTTTCATCTGGAAAGTTCTCCCAATCCACCAGACATGCATGGATAATATGAGGCATCTAAAGTATGGAATCTCCATTTGAAGGTTCTGAATTTCTGTTCGAGTAGCAGATTCCATTCTATTCAGTTGAAAACTAAAGTTTCTGGAGCTCCAGAAGCTTCAGGATCAGGTTCTGAGTGATCTGGACTTCTATATTTAAAGCATAGGCATGAGACATCCTGGCCTCCGTGTCAATTCTTCTCAAGAATCCACTGAAGGGTTAAGAATTCTTCTAAAAACTGAATAGTGGTTCGGAAGCTTTGGGGGTTTCCACTACTTATGATCAGATTTGAAAATTCCACGATGCTCCATGAATTTAATTCCGTGGTGCATTGTGGTTCTCGGAAATGTTCTGCAGCCAGAATCTGTTTATTTAAACCGTGTTTCCTTCAGCCCTATGAAACTTCACTCACCCTGCTAAATTCCTCTCCACTGCTTCTCTTTCTCTCCCCATCCCGAGGCATCCTGAGGTTTGGCCAGCTACAGTCACGTCCCACCTCGTGAAGATTATGGACCTATGGATGATCATGGAGAAGTAGATGCCGAGTGTTTAAAGGCCCTGGCATGGAGAAGCTGATGCTGGATCTATGATGATCACAAATTGTTCTGTATTGTTGAAAGATTTATGACCAAACTCTTGATGTCACCCATATGAGGATGGGTTCCCCTTTGAGTCTGGTTCCTCTCAAGGTTTCTTCCTCATATCATCTAAGGGAGTTTTTCCTTGCCACTGTCGCCACGGCTGCTCATCAGGGATAAACACACACCATTCACCTTCACTGTTGTTTTCTGTAAAGCTGCTTTGAGACAATGTCTGTTGTGAAAAGCGCTATACAAATAAACTTGACTTGAAACTTGACTTACGCTGCCAAGAACAAAAGCATTCCTTCCCAATCTCGACGTTTAGATACATTACGTACCAAATGTTGAACCAAAGGCTCAAAAACCCAGGAACAATATCACAAACATCTTGATGAACGCTCCACACACACACACACACACACACACACACACACACAGCCATCTCCAGATGTTGCTTTAATTATCTCAGAGATATGTTGAAATATGGAGAATTGAACCCTAACAGATTGTTATCCACAGGAAGAATATACGAGCCTGGCGAAACGCTTTCTCCAAACAAATCTGCACGTGATGGGCTCGTTAAAGATTTATGACGTATGACGCGTGAAGAGAAACCCGAGGTTTTCCTACCTCAAGAGTCCGAAGCCCTTCTTCTTCGTCTTCTTGTCCGGGTCGTCGGCGTCGTCTTTCTTCTTGGCCTTGGTCTTTTTCTCCTTCTTCCTTTTGGTTTTCTTCTTTTTCTCTTTGCCTCCGTCCTCTAGTCCTTGGCGTGAGGAACCGCTGGCTGGCGTCTCCCTGCCCGAGCTGTCCTCGGAGAAATCTAAACATGCAAAAATACTTATTAAAGGAGACGAAATTGCGAGACGTTGTGAGAATTCTTTAGTCATGATGCGAAACACAGTCGATTCAACGCCACTGCATAAACATGATAAAGACAAACTCATGGTACAGCCACAAATACGGTAGTGGTGAATTCAAACCCTGCTAATAAATTCAAGTTTGACGAATATTATTTACATTTACGACATTTAGGGGTCTTATACAGAGCGTGGAGAGTTAAGGGCCATGCTCAGAGGAGCTTTGCAGGTGCTGAGGTTTGAACTTTAGATCCAGAGACCACCTCAAACGTTCAAAATAAAACTTGCTTTCCAAAAATTTTCCTTATTGCCAAGGTTCCTACACATTTATTTATTTACAAATTCCATACTTTTCCAGACATATTGAGACATATAAGAGCATATTGAATGATTTTCAATTCCAAGTATAGCATTCGTTACAATCTCTGATTGATGCTTTTGTGTTACCAAATCATTGCCGGATGCTACAGAGTTTTTATTCAAACTGCAAATCTAAACCAGCGCAATCGTAATCATTTCTACATTTAATTTTTAAACTGTAACCCTTCAATCCTACAGCAACAGAAGGTGCAATTTCCAGGCGTTTCATTGTGGATGAGCGTCTTTTGGGAAACGATTGAAAACAAAAGTGTAGAGCATTTTAGACAAAAAAACCAAAACAAAAAAAAACATGGTTTTTAAACATATTTGCCTTTGTTTTATAAAAAATAAATATTTACACAAATCCTTCTTCACCAAAAAAAGAAAAAAAAAAATGAAAAAGGCGATAACTTTTTTTTTTTCAAGCCCGTTCTAATTTGGAGCGATCCTCATTATTTCCTTAATAAGCGTCCCGTTAATGTGTCCTTTTCGCGTCGTTGCCTTTCCTCAAAAGTGTCAACGGGGTTTGCGGTCTCAAATAATGTGCAACTGAAAGGGCTGAAAGACTGCTATGCACTAATGATAACCATATGTCTGGCACGGCTTGGTACGCTCGTGGCGAAATCCGCGGCAGTTCATATTCAGCCCACAGAGACCATTCATTAATGGGTTATTACTGAAGTATGATTGAGCCCATTTAAAAATATGCCAGCGTCAACAAACGTGGCGTGAATCATTTGACAAATCGTTTGACGGCTGTTTTGTGCTGAACTGGTTCGTTAACTAATGGAGCAATACGTCTGGAAAAATAGAAAGACATTAAGTATTAGCGAACCCGAGTCGTTATATCATTCGCTTTTAACAAATAATGGTTGCCAGGTCCGGAATCAAACCATCCATTCAAGCTAGTAACAAATCTTTACATGGGGGATTTTAATAGCAGGTGGTGTCACTTGCTAGATATAATAACTAATGTTTCTTGGCAGCAAATTATGTTGGCTTACAAAAGTATTCTCCCACCCCTAAACACAGTAGATTTAAGGTTAAATAGGTGTAAATACTTATGCAAACATTTTTTTTTTTATATAATTTGCTATCTATATTGGTCCTTCCACCACCACCGTGCTTCACTCTTCATTTCACTTTGTGGCAACAACATAATTTGCAGACGTCAACGCTGTTACCGAGTTCGTCTTACCGTCCTCAGGCTCAGAGGGTCCGTCGTAGGACTTGTCGATGGCCTGCCTGAAGCTCATGTTGCAACCGCGGCCACGCACCATGGGACCAGCAGGCCGGTGGAAGGGAACGCTGCCTTTGCTGGCTTCCTCCATGGCCGACTGCAGGCTCTCCAGAGAGCTGGACTTCTGCAAACCCAGCGTAGGTCCCAGAGATGTTGCGGGTGCTGAGACGATAGGAGAAAATATTCAAAGGTTAACTAATGGAGCCATACATCAAGAAAATTGTTTCATTTTGCAAAGCAGAAAGACATTAAGTATTAATGGCAACCTATTGTCTATCTGGCAACTCATTGCAATTGTTTCTCGGCAGCTGGACAGTTCGTAAAACGTGCTCAGGCTAAACGCATTTAAACAGTAAAAAAATCTGCCTCGGATGAATAATTATTTATGTTGTTGATCATATTCAGCCGCTCTTCCTCTTTGATGTCAGTTCCAGAGACATCCATTTTTATAAACGTACATACGCACGGCTGCAGCACATATCCGGCTTTCAGGTTTTGGCTTGGGAATTTGCGTTTTGGTGCGCCGCTAAAGCGTTCAGCTCTTGTGATTTTGGATGGACCGGGTAATGTAGGAAAACTCATGACTCTGCAAAATCTCAGGTAATTACTGTACCTCAGCTGCAGTCTAATATAATCACGTAGCTTTCAGCCTCTAAAGCTTAACTGCTCGTCCGCACTGCAGAGTGGTTTTGAATGGTGCCACATCAAACCGGATGCATTCGAGTCGGTTTGTTTTGGTCAGTCAAATTATTGAACGATTATTATGACTTGGATCTTTGGTTAAACCTTTGGAGAGTCTGTGGAAACCTTATGGTTTCCGAGATGTTGCTTTTGTTACTATGTAACAAACTCGGTCATGTAATGGTATGAAGATTTCCTTTGACCAAACAAATATATAAATGTATAGAAATTATTTTCGGGTTTTTTAAAATCCTCCATTAGTAAGCAGAACCTCTTTACACACACTCGGCATCAGGACAGTTCATTTGTCCAAGCGTTCATGAGTACTTTCATGATCTTCTAAAACTTAAAGGTGTTCTTTACTAGTTGGAGACTCTTTACAATCCAGTTCATCCCAGAGCAGTTTTAGGTGCGGTGACTGGACAGGTCATTCCATGATAGATATCACGCCAGACCACTGTTTGCTCTTTAAATAACTCTTCAAAGCTTCAAGGTGTTGAAGTAGGAAAGGGTAGCCATGTTGGTTCTGGATTCCTTTCACTTTTCAAAATAAGTCTCCACAACAACCCCAAACCATTAAGCTTCCACCTCATTGTTTGACTGTGGAGGTGGGGCTATCTAAGAACATCTCATTTTTTCATCTTTGAATTCTCAAAATTGGACTCGTCTGTCCACAAAACTTCCTTCCACTTATTCACAGTCCAATGCTTGTACGTTTTGCTTCGAACAAAAGGAACAAGCATGTGTCTAAAAAACCATAAAAGCCTCAGTGTCTCTAAACCTTTGACTTTGTAAACATGTGAAAAAAACTGGAATATGGTGAGACCTAGGTCTCCGAAAGAACTGTGTAGAAGAGTGTGTATTTTTGGATAAGGAAGTTAATGAATAAGCGGTAATGTACTGTTAAACCTACAACAGCTGCTACAGTATTGTTTAAACAACAGTCAAAACAACACCGGACGCTTTTTTTTTTTTTTTAATTCAAACCACAAAACAATTCAAAATTGTGAATCTATTGTCTACAAATAGTCTCGAAACATAAACATGCAAACAAGAATTACAGACTGATTTCCGAAAACACACAAATTCCCACTGAGAAGAACTGTAGAGTTGCAGAAACAACAAGCAGATGGCACCCCAAGGCACACGCATAAGCCAATAGGAATCGATCCAACATGGAGGATTTGCACTTGAACCGACAACAAAGGAGAGCATGAATTTTGAGAGAGAGAGAGAGAGAGAGAGAGAGAGAGAGAGAGAGAGAGAGAGAGAGAGAGAGAGAGAGAGACTGGGAAAACATCACTCTGATATGATGCACACACTGTCAAACCCGTAGTCTTTTGTTAAAACAAGAGTATCTGTGTATCGTTATTATTGCTGAAGAGATAATAAAGACCAAATGAACCTGCAGCCAAACACACACACACACACACACACACACACACACACACACACACACACACAGCTTCAGGAGAAGTCTCTAAGAAGATCAACAGTGTCTGGGTACTGGCCATACCAGGTAAGCACAACGAGGAAAGAGGAATGCTGGAGGGAAAGAATGAAGAGATGACGAGGGCTAGGGAACAGAAAACACAACGAGTGAATGAGTGGAGAGCCTGAGGAACTGTGTGATCAGGCAGAGTAGAGAAAAGAATAAATGGATTTGCAGAGTGAGATTTCACAGTGCATAAGCACAGGGTGAATTAGCAAACATCGTCAATCATCAACCAACACCTTGGTCTTCCTGACATGGCTATCGGGATCTTAATAGCTATGGGATCAATCCTACCAAGAGAGTTGCAGGTCAAAAGTCAAAATTATTTTGGCTGTAGAAAAGAGTGGGGTGGTCAAGAACGACTGCAGGAAACAGTGGCATTGGTCAAGAGTGGCTGCAGGAATGAAAGGGATTGGTCAAAAGTGGCTTAGCTGCAGGAATGGTTGCGATTGGTCAAGAGTAACTGTAAGAACCAGTCAGAACTATACACCTGGTGACCATCTCAACCTCAGCACCCCCAGCATGTCCTTTTCAAGACCACAAGCTGTTAAAGCAGTGGTGATAAAGTCTGAATAGTCCCGGTCTGCATTTTGTCTGGGAAAACTATCATGACCTACTTTTTCAGACAGTATATAACACACCACATATTGCCTTGTATATGTTCTATTGTTTTTCGCTGCCTTTGCCATTTTTTTTATTGATTGCTATTAGTTTCCTGCACTCGATGGGCTCCACACTGAAATTGCCAACTAGGTCACTTCAAATCTAAAGGTTCTAGGGCTTGAATTCACTGAAAAATCAAAGTGTTTTTTTAAGAGCTGTTTGAAGGTTACTTTGGATAAAACATTTTGCCTCATGGCAAAATAATTTAAATCAATAGTTGTAGTTTCTTACTTTGTGGCATAGAGTAAAAGACAGGAAGTGGAGCTGGAGGTAGCAGAGCTGAAGATGTTGAGATGTTCGTTGGGAGTGACGACGATGGACAGGATTAGAAATGAGTTTATTAGAGGGACAGCACATGTAGACATTTTCGGAGACAAGGTGAGGGAGGTGAGATTGAGATGGTTTGGACATGTGCAGAGGAGGGACATGGGGTATATCAGTAGGAGAATGCTAAGAATGAAGCCACCAGGAAGGAGGAAAAGACAAAGACCAAGGAGGTGGTTTATGGATGTGGTGAGAAAAGACATGCAGGTAGTAGGTTTGAAAGAGGCAGATGTAGAGGACAGAGCAGTATAAAGAGGGATAATCCCCTAACAGGAGCAGCCGAAAGAAGAAGAAGAATAGTTGTAGTTTCTTAGTTTTAACAGAGCTTCAAGCCAGTTTCCTCAGGGACAACCAGCTAAACTTTGGTTTATACGTCATTTACCTTCTCCGATGCTAAGAAAGCAGTTGACAATTTTTTTTTATTTTTATGGAAATGATCTTTATCTACTGTATTTATCAGCCAAAATAGGTGGATCTTCCCCAAGTTGTACATGATGTCTTTAAATGTGCAAGTATCAAATCTTCCCTTCACTTGAACTAGAAGACCCAAACCTGTTCCAGCATAACAATGATCCTATGCATAAAGCCAGCTCCATGAAGATCTGCTCTCCATGGGTTGGAGTGGAAGATCCCCTGTTATAGATCCCCTTTGGGATGAATGTAAACACTGACTGTACCCCAGGCCTTCTCACCTCACCTGACTTTACTAACACCCTTTGGCTGAATGAAATCTAAACGAAATCGCCACAAAATCCAGTGGAACATCTTCCCAGAAGAGTGGAGCTTATTATAGCAGCAGATGTGGGGACTAAATGTTAAAAATGAAGCATTTTTGTCTATGTGGGGTGTGTGTGTGTGTGTGTGTGTGTGTGTGTGTGTGTGTGTGTGTGTGTGTGTGTGTATATAGTCATCAGTGCTTCATAGTGTGCACTTGTGGTAAACGTATACGAGTGCTTGTATAATGCAAAATCGAATTAGAAGCCCAATGTGGTAATTTAACAAGCCAGAGAGTGTGTGTGTGTGTGTGTGCATGGTGTGTGTGGCTCTGTGGTCAATCGTAAAGCATTCCTTGACTGTTAGCTGCTCTGCTCTCACGGCTGCCTTTTATGATCTAAGTACAGTGTGTGTAGCCTCCTTGCTTTGCCCTTGTGTCTCAGTTGTGGGGGAAATGAATAGCTTCTGAAGTTGGTATGAGTTTTGAAATTAGAAGGTCAGAGTGCATAAGTGTGTGTTGTCGCGGAGTGTGTGTATGTGTTTTGTCTTGAATATGAGGCTAAAGGAAGGAATGTAATCGCCACACTATAAGAGGAATAAAGCACTTAACGCATGAAACACAACTCCAAGTGTTTTAATCCTTACGTCTAACAAAATTTCATCATCTATATTTCAAATGCGAACACACACTAGTACTAATAATACCATCACTACTACCACTTCTAATTATTCTAATTCCACCTACATTATACTTCCACCACCACTAAAACTACTACCTATACTACTACCACTACTAACACCACTTATACTACTACCACCCCTAACACTACTTATACTACTACCACCACTAACACTACCTATACTACTACCACCACTAACACTACCTATACTACTACCACCCCTAACACTACTTATACTACTACCACCACTAACACTACCTATACTACTACCACCACTAACACTACTTATACTACTACCACCACTAACACTACTTATACTACTACCACCCCTAACACTACTTATACTACTACCACCACTAACACTACTTATACTACTACCACCCCTAACACTACTTATACTACTACCACCCCTAACACCACTTATACTACTACCACCCCTAACACTACTTATACTACTACCACCCCTAACACTACTTATACTACTACCACCCCTAACACTACTTATACTACTACCACCCCTAACACTACTTATACTACTACCACCCCTAACACTACCTATACTACTACCACCACTAACACCACTTATACTACTACCACCACTAACACCACTTATACAACTACCACCCCTAACACTACTTATACTACTACCACCACTAACACCACTTATACTACTACCACCACTAACACTACTTATACTACTACCACCCCTAACACTACTTATACTACTACCACCCCTAACACTACTTATACTACTACCACCACTAACACCACTTATACTACTACCACCACTAACACTACTTATACTACTACCACCCCTAACACTACTTATACTACTACCACCCCTAACACTACTTATACTACTACCACCACTAACACTACTTATACTACTACCACCACTAACACTACTTATACTACTACCACCACTAACACTACCTATACTACTACCACCACTAACACTACTTATACTACTACCACCACTAACACTACTTATACTACTACCACCCCTAACAGTACTTATACTACTACCACCCCTAACACCACTTATACTACTACCACCCCTAACACTACTTATACTACTACCACCCCTAACACTACCTATACTACTACCACCACTAACACCACTTATACTACTACCACCACTAACACTACTTATACAACTACCACCCCTAACACTACTTATACTACTACCACCACTAACGCCACTTATACTACTACCACCACTAACGCTACTTATACTACTACCACCACTAACACTACTTATACTACTACCACCACTAACACTACCTATACTACTACCACCACTAACACTACTTATACTACTACCACCCCTAACACTACTTATACTACTACCACCCCTAACACTACTTATACTACTACCACCCCTAACACCACTTATACTACTACCACCACTAACACTACTTATACTACTACCACCACTAACACTACTTATACTACTACCACCCCTAACACCACTTATACTACTACCACCACTAACACTACCTATACTACTACCACCACTAACACTACTTATACTACTACCACCACTAACACTACTTATACTACTACCACCACTAACACTACTTATACTACTACCACCACCCCTAACACTACTTATACTACTACCACCCCTAACACTACTTATACTACTACCACCCCTAACACCACTTATACTACTACCACCACTAACACCACTTATACTACTACCACCCCTAACACCACTTATACTACTACCACCCCTAACACCACTTATACTACTACCACCACTAACACTACTTATACTACTACCACCACTAACACTACTTATACTACTACCACCCCTAACACTACTTATACTACTACCACCCCTAACACTACTTATACTACTACCACCCCTAACACCACTTATACTACTACCACCACTAACACCACTTATACTACTACCACCCCTAACACCACTTATACTACTACCACTCCTAACACCACTTATACTACTACCACCCCTAACACTACTTATACTACTACCACCACTTATACTACTACCACCACTAACACTACTTATACTACTACCACCCCTAACACCACTTATACTACTACCACCACTAACACTACCTATACTACTACCACCACTAACACTACTTATACTACTACCACCACTAACACTACTTATACTACTACCACCACTAACACTACTTATACTACTACCACCACCCCTAACACTACTTATACTACTACCACCCCTAACACTACTTATACTACTACCACCCCTAACACCACTTATACCACTACCACCACTAACACCACTTATACTACTACCACCACTAACACCACTTATACTACTACCACCCCTAACACCACTTATACTACTACCACCACTAACACTACTTATACTACTACCACCACTAACACTACTTATACTACTACCACCCCTAACACTACTTATACTACTACCACCCCTAACACCACTTATACTACTACCACCACTAACACCACTTATACTACTACCACCCCTAACACCACTTATACTACTACCACTACTTATACTACTACCACCCCTAACACTACTTATACTACTACCACCCCTAACACCACTTATACTACTACCACCACTAACACCACTTATACTACTACCACCCCTAACACTACTTATACTACTACCACCACTAACACCACTTATACTACTACCACCACTAACACCACTTATACTACTACCACCCCTAACACCACTTATACTACTACCACCCCTAACACTACTTATACTACTACCACCCCTAACACCACTTATACTACTACCACCACTAACACCACTTATACTACTACCACCCCTAACACCACTTATACTACTACCACCACTAACACTACTTATACTACTACCACCACTAACACTACTTATACTACTACCACCCCTAACACTACTTATACTACTACCACCCCTAACACTACTTATACTACTACCACCCCTAACACCACTTATACTACTACCACCCCTAACACCACTTATACTACTACCACCCCTAACACCACTTATACTACTACCACCCCTAACACCACTTATACTACTACCACTCCTAACACCACTTATACTACTACCACCCCTAACACTACTTATACTACTACCACCACTTATACTACTACCACCACTAACACTACTTATACTACTACCACCACTAACACTACCTATACTACTACCACCACTAACACTACTTATACTACTACCACCACTAACACTACTTATACTACTACCACCACTAACACTACTTATACTACTACCACCACCCCTAACACTACTTATACTACTACCACCCCTAACACTACTTATACTACTACCACCCCTAACACTACTTATACTACTACCACCCCTAACACCACTTATACCACTACCACCACTAACACCACTTATACTACTACCACCACTAACACCACTTATACTACTACCACCCCTAACACCACTTATACTACTACCACCACTAACACTACTTATACTACTACCACCACTAACACTACTTATACTACTACCACCCCTAACACCACTTATACTACTACCACCCCTAACACCACTTATACTACTACCACCACTAACACCACTTATACTACTACCACCCCTAACACCACTTATACTACTACCACCACTTATACTACTACCACCACTAACACTACTTATACTACTACCACCCCTAACACCACTTATACTACTACCACCACTAACACCACTTATACTACTACCACCCCTAACACTACTTATACTACTACCACCACTAACACCACTTATACTACTACCACCACTAACACCACTTATACTACTACCACCCCTAACACCACTTATACTACTACCACCCCTAACACCACTTATACTACTACTACCACCCCTAACACTACTTATACTACTACCACCACTAACACTACTTATACTACTACCACCCCTAACACCACTTATACTACTACCACCCCTAACACCACTTATACTACCACCACCCCTAACACTACTTACACTACTACCACCCCTAACACTACTTACACTAGTACCACCATAATCAAGACCAATACTACAACCTCTACCACCATAACCACTACCCACTGCTGCTAGTACTAGCACTAATAGCACTACTACTACTCTATATACCAGCACTACCACTTTACTTATACTATACTACCACCACCACAACTACTACCACCACTAATACTACTACTATGACCAATACTCTACTACTTCTACCTAAAACCGCTATCACCATCACTTCCACACTCTACAACCATTACTACCACCATCACCACTGCTGCTACTACCAATACCATCATTCATACTATCACCACTACTCCTATACCACTACCATTATCACCACTATTCCTATACCACTACTACTACACCACTACTATCTCCACTACTCCTATACCACTTCTATTATCACCACTACTCCTATACCACTACCATTATCATCACCACTACTCCTATACCAATACCATTATCACCACTACTCCTATACCACTACTACTACACCACTACTATCACCACTACTCCTATACCACTACCATTATCATCACCACTACTCCTATACCACTACCATTATCATCACCACTACTCCTATACCACTACCATTATCACCACTACTCCTATACCACTACCATTATCACCACTACTCCTATACCACTACTATTATTACCACTACTCCTATACCACTACTACTACACCACTACTATCACCACTACTCCTATACCACTACCATTATCACCACTACTCCTATACCACTACCATTATCACCACTACTCCTATACCACTACTATTATCACCACTACTCCTATACCACCACCATTATCATCACCACTACTCCTATACCACCACCATTATCATCACCACTACTCCTATACCACTACCATTATCATCACCACTACTCCTATACCACTACTATCACCACTACTCCTATACCACTACCATTATCACCACTACTCCTATACCACTACCATTATCACCACCACTACTCCTATACCACTACCATTATCACCACTACTCCTATACCACTACTATTATCACCACTACTCCTATACCACTACCATTATCATCACCACTACTCCTATACCACTACCATTATCATCACCACTACTCCTATACCACTACCATTATCATCACCACTACTCCTATACCACTACTACTACACCACTACTCCTATACCACTACCATTATCACCACTACTCCTATACCACTACCATTATCATCACCACTACTCCTATACCACTACTATTATCACCACCACTACTCCTATACCACTACTATTATCACCACTACTCCTATATCACTACCATTATCATCACCACTACTCCTATACCAATACCATTATCACCACTACTCCTATACCACTACTACTACACCACTACTATCACCACTACTCCTATACCACTACCATTATCACCACTACTCCTATACCACTACTCCTATACCACTTTTATCATCACCACTACTCCTATACCACTACTATTATCACCACTACTCCTATACCACTACTATTATTACCACTACTCCTATACCACTACTATTATTACCACTACTCCTATACCACTACTACTACACCACTACCATTATCACCACTACTCCTATACCACTACTCCTATACCACTTTTATCATCATCACCACTACTCCTATACCACTACTATTATTACCACTACTCCTATACCACTACTATTATCACCACTACTCCTATACCACTACTATTATTACCACTACTCCTATACCACTACTATTATTACCACTACTCCTATACCACTACCATTATTATTCCCATTACTCCTATACCACTACCATTATTATTCCCATTACTCCTATACCACTACTATCACCACCACTACTATACCAATACCATCATCACCACTACTCCTATACCACTACTATTACTATCACACCACTATCACCACTACTCCTATACTACTATTATCACCACTACTGCAGCTACTTCTGTCAGTAGTAATAAGAAGCGGTCAGGAACTAACTGCGGCTGTTATATGTTAATGAAAGTAGCTGTTCGTATTCAGACGTGTGAAACCCCCACACTAAAGCAGATAAAGTGAATAAATGAGAAATAAGAGTTTAAGCTCCTGCAAGTTGCGAAATGAGAAGCGTGGATAAGGGGATTTTTCCCCAAGCCTCTCTGAAACGGAGTGGAGATTTTTATTTCTCTTTTTCTTTCTTTTTTTTTCTTTTTTGGAAACCTGAAAAAATAGAAGAAGAAAGAGAAGAGGTAGAGGGAGCAGCTTTGATATTTTAATTTGTGAGAAAAATCTTTTCATTTCTAAGCCTTTAAGACATCTATAAGGTGGCATGTGAGGAGTAAACAACCCGGCTGCAAAACAAATCTTTTACGACTTATGTAGGAAAAAAAAAAAAGTCGGGCTGCTCAATTTTTCACAAGTAAAAAAAAAACAAAAAAAAAACATGGCTGATTAAAAAAGTGAGAGAGGGAGAGACAGGAGAGAGAAAAGTAGGAAAGCGACAGAAAGAGAGAGAGAGAGAGAGAGAGAGAGAGAGAGAGTAATGGAGTAGGGCTGTGGTGGAGGGATTGGCTGGTGCTCGGAGGTTTTAGTGAGATTAAACTCTAAAAGCGACTCCCCATAATGAAATATGTCCGAGCATACAGAAAAGCTCTCGCTATAAAAAGAAAAGGGGAAAAAAGAGCGAGAGAGGAAACAAACGAGTGCGTCAGCAAAAGTGTCTGCAGGCTGTCAATAATCATCAAATTTCACATCTGTAAACCCCCCACTCTAATATAGCTCATGTAGTACTCTGTGTGTGTGTGTGTGTGTGTGTGTGTGTGTGTGTGTGTGTGTGTGTGTGTGTGTGTGGTTACACAATATAACAACAAATGATGCACATGGTGTTTGAGTTTACATGTTTTACTTGTGGTCATATGATGCATAAATGCATTATTGGGGTGTGTGTGTGTGTGTGTGAGAAAGAGAGTTAGCTGTAACTGCTTTGGTGATTGGTGAGCAGGTGTTGATGCACTTCCTGGAACCGCAGCTCTGACAGTCGTGCAGCTGCAAACCGCAGGTTTATATTAATGCCCTCGTTCTAATACCTTATTGTTTCTATAGCAACCGTGTGTGTGTGTGTGTGTGTGTGTGTGTGTGTGTGTGTGTGTGTGTGTTTTCTGGGATTAAACCTATATATAGTAAATCTAATGCTTGCAATTTTTGTGGGGGGTTTTAGTGCTTACCTGGTTTGCATTTGTGTGTTTGCGTGTGTGTGTGTGTGTGTGTGTGTGTGTGTGTGTGTTTGCATGTGTGTGTGTGTGTGTGTGTGTGTGTGTGTGTGTGTGTGTGTGTGTGTGTTTACCAGGCCTCTGTGCTCGCCTGCCTCCAATGTTGCCCTCATCTGCCACTGAAACACACAGAAATCATGTTTTATAAATCTCCCACACACACACACACACACACACACACACACACAGTATTTCAACAAGGGATTTTCAAAACACACAACATGCACGTAGAATCTCTCTCTTTCTTCCTGTCTTTCTCTCCCTCTTTCTCCTTATTCATATCTCATTGTTTGTCTCATTATCTTTTCTCTCTTTACCCATTTCTCTCTCTCTGTCTCACTCCCTATTTTCATTTCATTTCCTCCACCCATCTCTCTCTCTCCCTCTCCCTCTCCCTCTCTCTCTCTCTCTCTCTCTCTCCGTTTGTGTTTTCCGGGTCTCTTTAGATTTCATTTTTTCCTCTTCTTCAGCGTCTCTTCTTTACTTTCACTTAGTTTTTTTTGTTATATCAGTATGTATACACCCCTTCCACCATTCTCTCTCTCTCTCTCTCTCTCTCTCTCTCATCTCTCATATTCTCCCAGTAAGTAAGCACATTTGTTTTTTAATTAGGCAGGGCTTTGGAGGCCAAGTTTCCTTTCATACAGCTGAGAACATCTGTGTCTTACTTTCAGACACACACACACACACACACACACACACACACACACACACACACACACACACACACACACACACACACACACACTTTCACCCCCTGCCCCCCTCTCACACTGACACACACACAGACTTACATGCACATACTCTCTTTCACTCTGATACACAGACACACACACACACGTTGTTATCTGCTGCTGTATCCAACATATATATATATACAGTGAGGAAAATAAGTATTTGAACACCCTGCTATTTTGCAAGTTCTCCCACTTAGAAATAATGGAGGGGTCTGAAATTGTCATCGTAGGTGCATGTCCACTGTGAGAGACATAATCTAAAAAAAAAAATCCAGAAATCACAATGTATGATTTTGTAACTATTTATTTGTATGATACAGCTGCAAATAAGTATTTGAACACCTGAGAAAGTCAATGTTAATATTTGGTACAGGAGCCTTTGTTTGCAATTACAGAGGTCAAACGTTTCCTGTAGTTTTTCACCAGGTTTGCACACACTGCAGGAGGGATTTTGGCCCACTCCTCCACACAGATCTTCTCTAGATCAGTCAGGTTTCTGGCCTGTCGCTGAGAAACACGGAGTTTGAGCTCCCTCCAAAGATTCTCTATTGGGTTTAGGTCTGGAGACTGGCTAGGCCACGCCAGAACCTTGATATGCTTCTTACAGAGCCACTCCTTGGTTATCCTGGCTGTGTGCTTCGGGTCATTGTCATGTTGGAAGACCCAGCCTCGACCCATCTTCAATGCTCTAACTGAGGGAAGGAGGTTGTTCCCCAAAATCTCGGAGTACATGGCTCCGGTCATCTTCTCCTTAATACAGTGCAGTCGCCCTGTCCCATGTGCAGAAAAACACCCCCAAAGCATGATGCTACCACCCCCATGCTTCACAGTAGGGATTGTGTTCTTGGGATGGTACTCATCATTCTTCTTCCTCCAAACACGTTTAGTGAAATTAT
>NC_139593.1:20478806-20501306 GCF_946808225.1 Silurus aristotelis
ATAGCGCGAGCGTAACAAAGTGTAATTGGAAACAGACAAAAAAAACAACAAAAAAACCCATCAATCTGTTGAAAATTAATAACGAACACAGAAGAAGGAAGATTGAAAAAGAGGAGGGGAGATGACGGGGTTTTTACAGCAAAATCAGCATTTAAAAATAAATCATTGGAGGATTGGGAAGCGTGGAAAAACATCAGATAAAGAATAAAAGATGTTCATCTCAAGGTTTTTACATGAATTAAGAAAAAAAAATCGTGTTTTTGTGCATATTTAATAACAAGGAAAAAAACGAAGGTATAGGAAAAAAAAAAATCAACAGCATCGTGTTAGTGGGTTTGCCCACCCAATAAAGATCTGTTAATCAACTGTGGCTGGTCAAAACTTATCCAAACAAAAATGTGCCCACGAAAAGACTGACTTATGGGGACTCACAAAAAGTCCCCATAAGTGCACATGTCTGATATTCCTATCTTAATAGGAACTTTGTTACATCGGATTCGAACATGAAATAAATAAATAAATAACTTAGAAAAGAGCCTAATTGTTTCCCCACAGGTTACTGAGGTGAGCTACTTAACATTTATTTGATGGAAGGTCCTCACAACGCAACACAAGACATTGTGTGTGTATGTGTTCTTACCCAAGTCCATGCTCTTGGAGGTTTTTGGTGAATAACGCTCCGGGTGTCTTTGCGCTTGTGGAAGCTGATGACGTGTCGGAAGTTCTCGTTCCGGTCTGTGAAAACAAAGTGTCCTACTATTACTGAATTTCTGATTGGCTCAAAGTAGTAGAAACATCATGTCCAGAGTCTAAAATAATAGTGTCATATATTATATATGCAAAAGTATTGGCACAACGATATGACTGTAACCTTAAACTTGAAGGCACACCAATAAATACCAGTCATTGGATCCTGCAGCATGAAAATGTGCTTTCATTTGAACTAGGAGACCCAAACCTGCTCCTGCATGACAACGCCCCTGTGCACAAAGCCAGCTTAATGCTTTACCTAGGTTGGAGTGAAAGATCTCCTGCCTCCCCAGACTCCCTCATCACACCCTCACAGTATTGGACCAAAGTAGCACTAGGTGATATTCTGATATACAGTGGAACCCGGTTACCTCGACCTCGGTTACCTCGACAACCCTATTAAGTCGACGTTTTTGAAGTGGAACCGCCAAATTCTCGCTTCGTGCATTTTTTATCGGTTATGTCGACTTTTTTTTATGTCGCCGAACCCTGATATCTCGAGCACAAGGGGGGAAAAATTTTGCCATTTAACGTCGGTTATCTCGGTGCAGCCGCAGAAGAACTCGCGAAAGTGGCGGAAAAAACAAGTCTTACAGCTGCTACAGGTGTTGTATTGTATACTGGTGAATCTCTGCTGTTAGTTACTGCACATATGCCTTTTGTTGTTAAATGTTATGCGATGAACGGGAGGCGAAAGCCGCGCTTGGCGGCGCGGAACGTGGGATGAGCAAAAGCATAGAATGAACACCGGCAGGATCGGGGGGGGATCCGCGATGCGCTTTGGGAAGAAAAGAGCAGCCGTTGAGAGAGTGCCGGTGGGAAGACACGTACCGGGATACGCATGCGCGATAACAACGACCGCCGTGAACTAACATATACCAACAATAACGGACGGTGAGAGTGTGGAAGTTTAAATAGGAGCTGGTGATGATGATAAACGAGCACCATATGTGCGCGATTAAAGCCGGGAGCTTCAGAGAAAGCGGCCGAGAAAACACCTGCCACGCTGAAGGGGGCCGAAGGGGGCGTGGCAGGTGGATTCCTGACAGATAAACATGTACTGTATCGCCGCAACGCTGTTGTGTAAAAAAAACCTTTAAAAACACGTGCATGCACATTCTCATTTATTAACGCACATCATGTACATAAAGAAATTTCAAGCACGTTAATATACTGCCGCCATTGTGATTTTCGTTTATCTCGATCATCGGTTACCTCGATGCTTTTTGGCGACTCCCTAGGACATCGACATAACCGGGTTCCACTGTAATATAATCTAAAATAATATAATTTCACAAAACAATTTTCTGAGATATTGTCGGTATGGCAATGCATTTTTGTAAGTTTTTCTGTATAAATATAAAAGACATGGTACTGAATGGATGCCATTGATTGATTTTTTTTTTCCTTGTCAAATCCAGTTGATCTGTTTTTTTTTCCTATTTGTTACAATTGTTTTGCAGACAATCTGTATCATATATATTTTTTGTCATAGTGCTCTAACTCCAACACATGGTTCAGTGGAAGGCTATAACAAATTGATCAGACAAAAAAAATAAAAAGACAAAAAAAACAAAATGGCCGACCTGATCTGCATGTATCTCTGTTGTGGGCTGAACTCGATGTCCAAATCGGACGGAGGAAACGGAAACCCGTCTTCCTCTGAGTCGTCATCATACACGCCGGGTCTGCCATTGGAGGTTGGTACAGGACCTGATCATGAGAGACAATGATAACTAATAAAGCAACGCTGGTACTGGAGACTCCTTCCAAAAACGTTACAAAATTAACAATAAACGTCTCTGTTGATATAAAAAAGATCAGATTAAATGAATTAAAGCTGGGAAATCAGGTCAAAGCTGCAGTTAACGAAAAAGGACCCAACCTCACCCTTCTGGCCAATCAGAATCCGGACTTTAACTGCATTCTACCAAACAATGTCTGGATTTTACACAGATTCTGGGCTGATGATTTTATGAAATGTTTTTTTTTTTTATAATGTAGATAAGTAATGCCAGAAATGAACTGGATGCATGGCTACAATCGGAGTTCAGGGTCTACAGGAGTATAATGTGTATATAATGTAGTGATGAAAATTCACAGTATGATACAACACCAAAAGGTTTGTGCTTCTTTTGATGGACAAGAGACGTTAATCTTAAAAAAAAAAAAAAAAACAATGTGTTTAAAAAAGAAAAGGAAAAAAAAGGCAGGCTTTGTGTTGGCACGGCAGCTCTCTGGAGGCTGAAGGAGATGAACAGAGAGTGAATTTCAAACAGTTTGTTATCCGGCTACACAATAGCCCCGTATGCAAATAGGGCCCACTTAGAATCCATTTCATCAGCCTAATGATTTCAAGGTCAGACCTCACGGCGTCAAAGCGGAGGGAAAATCTAACGATTATACTGCTACTAGCGTTTATATATACACACACACACAAATTTTTTTTTTACACATCTCTTAGCAAAATGGCTGCTCGAATATTTAAATTAGTCTAAAAGCGTATTGTTTGCTTAATAGCAAGGATCAACTTCCATTTAATGTGTGTGTACACACACATATATATACTTTCAATTATTTCTATCAAAGTTTGTTTTATGACCAAGAGTATCACTGTATTCCCACTCGATCTAGAATATATATACTGTTACTTTATATATGCTCAGAACCAACTTTCATTCCATTGTGAAAATTTAACAATTATAAAAAAAAATAAATAAATAAAAAAGGTCCAGATGAAGTGTGCAGGTACCTGGAACACGCTCGTAGAGGCTGTTGATGACCATAGGGTGCTGAGCGATGCCGTTACTCAGAGTGTTTTGGGTCTGCAGAGCCGGGGAAGCCTCTCTGGTGCGACTCTGACCGCCATCTTGTCGTCTCACCTGGAAACGTTTTAGAAAATAATGATTTCAGCTCAAGGTTCCATCGTACCATGACTGGACCATAACTATACACTCACTCAATGTCTATCGTCTATCCATCTGTCTATCCATCCAATTAGATTTTTTATCTATTCTTCCATCCTCTTTTACTTCATGCATCTATCCACCAACAAAGATCCTGCATTCATCTGTCTTTCATCAATCTTTTTTTCTTATTCCAAAATTCATCTATTTATCCTCCTGTACACCCCTCTATCTTTTCATCCAGGTAGGAAAGCTTTGCATCCATCCATCCAATTCTAAACTATATTGGAGTCATTTCTCTTCTCCATCGCTTCATCTTTACAGAGGTTCCAATTCTACTCCTCTATCCATCTGCTCACATTCATCTATTTTCCTCATACACACACTATCCATCCTACATTCCATTCATCCATCTATTAATATATACATTTATATTTTTCCTCCTTTACTCTTTCTGAATCCTTTCAATTCAATTTTAATGTCGTTCCACAATTTCGCTTTCCAGTTCATCCATCCATCCACTTTTCCCTTCATCTATCCATCCATCCATTAATATTATTCTGTTTACCCATTCACCCACTCTTCTATCCAACGTTTTACACACATCTATCCATTCCTTTTTTTATACATTTATTCATCTTTTCCTGCATTTCATCCATTATTTTTATTCTTTCACGACACCCATATATTGATCTTTTATACCCTTCTATACATCACCTAGTCGTTCCATCGAAGAAATTGATTCACTCAGTGTATGCATGCATTCTGGTTTCTATTCATCCTCATATGCACGTTATGCATCTATTTTTATTTTTATTGCCTATAGCGCAAACTTCAGCCTCATCTTGTCAGGGTCCGTGTAAACATAGAGTGAAAAAAGGATTTGCTGGAGAAGGAAAGCTGTATGAATTTGGTGTTGGAGGCAGAGAAAGAAATACAGAGGGAAAGAGAGAGAGAGAGAGAGAGAGAGAGAGAGAGAGAGAGTGTGTAGTCCATAGCTTCTGTCAGCAAGACTCTGGACTTCCCAAACAGGAAAGGCTGGAGATGTGTGAAACACAGGCACAGCGAGTTCTGCAGCTAAAATTACAGTTTCAGTGAGTGAAGGCGAGCCAGAAAACCTTCAACTGGATTTCCAGGGAGAATCCGGCCCTCATCCAGTGGTTCCAAATAGCAATCACAACCTGATTTCTGAATTTTTTTTTTTTACCGCATTTCTTACAGCACATCCCCGAAAAACTTAAACGTTATCCTTCGCTGCTTTCTTTTCGTTTCTGGAGGAACGCCAGCTGACTATCCAGAACAGACAGCATACGGTTCAGGCAGCTGCTTCGCTCACGTGAGCATTTCGGCACCGGGTTCCGGCGCCAACATCTCGGCGTGTTGCTGCGTCTCCGCATGCGCTACGAGCCACAATGCGTTCAAATAGCAAGGGCTAGCATGATCGGTCCATCATTTCCATAAAAAATACCTCGGAAAGTCTTTTTTTTACTCCTGACACTGAAAAGAAACTAGATTTCAATACGTAGCAGTTCAATACACTTAAAAATGCATGCTCTGAGGGTCTAGTTCAGGGGCCCACAACCTTTTTCTGTGAGGGCCACATAATCTTTTATTACTTTCTTGATGACATTTTTTCATATTTATTGCTAATTAAATACATAAATGTACTACTTGTGTGGTTGGTGGGTGAATCGAACAAGTAATTAGTGTACGTTAACAACTCGAGTTTGACTGATGGTGGATTTTGCCGATACCGATCGCTAGGTCGATTGTACTCTCTGATAACCGATTAATCAACTAATAGTTTTTAAAACGGATAGAGAAATAAAATAGCACTGAAAATGTGCTAAACACATATGAACATGTTAATGAATAAATAGAATTATACAATAAATACATTATAAATGATAAATATATTATAGCCCTCTCCGAGCAGCGCGCCCTCTCACATGTAAAAACAAACAGCATCAGTGATTTGCATCTAGAGGCCGCTCTTATAACAGCAGACAGGAAACCCGGAAGAACAATCAGTATGGATTTTTTGCAAATAGCTGATAGTTCCAGCGATCAATTAGCGGTGCCTTGACCTCTATTAATAACTAAGGTAATTTTTTTGTTTAAAAGCATATCTTTATTAGCAAATACAGATATGATATGATTTAACATATTTACAATATGTCTCTGGCATTGTTACAAATGTGTGTGTGGGGAGGGCATAGTTTGGGGATCCCTGGTCTACAGTTTCCTGCTGCAATTCATGGCGCATTTTTGTGAGTTGTGAACGATGATATGATAAGGATTGCTCGAGTGGGTTATAACATCTCAGTTTAGCATGAGCAGTTTATTGCTAGCGTGTTCTTAGCCCGAAAAATGGCATCCGATTTTGTCCTTAGCCACCAGGCTCATCAGACAGCACTAGTCAGGTTCTGCTGGTGGCTGATGTCTTTTTATGAGGATGTGCAGCTGTCAGGGGGAGGACACACAGCAGGAGAGTTCTCCAGTGGATTTAGACAGCGCCGACTCTAGTCAGACTACTTCTACCACACACACTTTATTAGCCCCCTTGCTAACAGAGACGGTGCAACGGATGGCGCATCAAAGTTGTCTCGAACGCACGACACAAAGACAAAGGACGAGCTAGACAGTGAGCAGGGATGATCCTCAGGTAGAGGGATATCATTAGCGCTGATGATGGCTCCTTGAACGTGCAATGCTATTTATATCTTGCTCGCTGTAGTGCTTGACAGCGAGAGCACAAAAAGAAAAAAGAAACAAGCGTTTCTATGGAGATCTACGGATGTGGTGGTTGCTCTTTCCCGTCCTGTCTCAGGCGTTTGCTCTGATCAGTGTGCTGACGGGGGCAGGTGATCGTGGTGTTCTCCATCTCGCACCAATGCTGCCACATAGGGGGGCATCAAGAGTTGACGCGAGGCAGACGGCAATCAGAAGCAGAGGAGCTGGTTGGCTGGTTCAATGCATTATCCGGCATAAATATTCGACGTTGGTCACCCCATCCCTCTGACGAGCGTTCTCTTTGAGTGCTACAAGCACTCAGATACACCCCCCTAATGCCTTCAAAAGCTTTGTGTCTTAATCAGACTATTGTAGCAGAGGACAAAGAACTAACAAAAGAAGACCCCAAAATGAGACCCCAGACTCAGGCCTGTTCTGCCTTCCTGGAGTTTTGGGGCAGGCATAAGGGTGACATGAGGTTAGATTTCCTCAGGCTGGCCCAAGGCATGCTTTCATTAAACCTCAGAGGCAACCTTTTATTCAAACAACCCGTGGTATAATCTGATTAGCGACTTGAGGCCCATTGAGAAAATTGTGATGTATCCACCTCAGTGAATGGGATGAAAGTTGACAGGAACCCTTGCTTGGCTGCTTGACAATGTTCCGTAATGTGGTATTTTGAATCCAGTGCCTTCGCTTTCATTAAACAAATCTCGGGTTTCAACGAGACAGACAGCATCATGGGGTTCAGAACCCGTCTGGAGTGTCTGGACTCCTGCGCGTTCGCTTATCGTGCCACTTTCCCGCAAGATTAATGGCGTATTGATCAGCCTGCCTCCATGCGATTAAGTGAACGCATCGCAGTCGACACATTTGTTTTATCGAGGAGCTGTTCAAGGCACCAATCACCATCCATCTCAGGGTAGATGGGGCACATGATAGGCTAATGCCCTCCCATGGTGCTCATCTCTTTATAAATAATGTCAGATTCCTAAACCCTGAGGTGAACTCGTACGTTTTCAAATGATGAGCTACATTTCAGGTGACAACAACTACATCTGGCTTTACGGCTTAATGGTTAACGTGAAGCAAAATAACTAAAAACAACAGAATGTGCTTTACTCTAAATCCTGGTCATTGCATGCATCCTAAAACGCATTTATCCTTACAAGCTTTTTGAAATACAGACATCTGGTTTGAGACTTAAGTCCAAAATCCACATGATGTATGGGGAGTTTAGACACATCCGACTTGGCAACTAGAAAGTTGTTGCCCAACAGCGTGAAATAAACCGAAGTGGAACTGAAGAACTGATGCAGATTTGACTGTCAAGTGGGACAAGCTGCATTGGGGATATAAAAGCAAACCAGCTCAAAATAATTTAGACCACCTGTCACTAGGATACACTATAATTGAAATGATTAAAACAATCAAAATTGGAAATCTTTGCCTGTCATTTGAATGTCTGCAGTTCAGGAATTCATCAGAAAAAAATAGTGAAGAATAGTGTTAAAAAAAAAGCCCCAATATGGAACCAGGTGAAAGAATCAAGAACAAAGAAGGGGAAAAAGGCAAGCAAAGAGCATGCAAAAATTTTAGATTTTTTTTATTGAACAAGCAGATACAAGGAGGAAGGCAGTAGAGTAAAGAGTTGAGGAAATTAGGGGGGAAAATGCAAAAGAAATACAGTGCAACCGTGATACTCACGAGGGTTACGTTCTATGAGCCCTCGAATAAGAAAAAAATGTGCGAGGTTTTGACTCCTTTTGATGTTTCATTTTTAAGGGGAATTGTACATGTTCTGTAAACTCGACAAAAACTGTGAATTACTTGTCATAAATGTTTTATTTACTTAATAAAATAAAATTAAATAAAGTTAAATAAAGAAAACTATAATAAAATAGTTTTTCAAACATTTGTATGCAATTTATCAGTAAAAACTCTGTTTTGAAATGTTACTCCAAACTTTCGAGCCACTCGCGGCTTCTCGCGAACTATCAGATTTTTCACGAGTTACTTTCAGTCCGGTTCCAAATGAAAAGTCGCCAACTATGCAGGCCACGGGTATCAAGGTTGTGAGTATTGAGGTTCCACTGTATTCACAAAATAGATGGCATATCAAAATTATAATTTTGTACATATTATTAAAACAGAAAAAGGGCAGAAAATGCAATTTATTATGTGCAAATTAAAAAAGGCTTAGCAGTACAGAAAGAGTAGGAAAACATGTACAACTTTAATAAACAAAGACCTTCAAGTGTTTAGACTTGCATTGTGGAGACCTGATATTCATAGGACCTTCTAAACAATCTAAAATTGTTTCACATTGTGGGGACATGATTTTCAAAGACCTTCTAAATCTTCTAAAATAGTTTCGGTTTGCATTGTCTAGACCTGCTTTACAGATATAAACCTTTATTATAAGATCACGATAAACAGAGTTCTGCTGAATTGTGCAGACCACATATGCAGCGAGCTCCTGAAATTCTGTACCTGCACTCCGTTTCTGTAAGGAAATACAGAGCTGGGACCAGATATACAGAGAGATCCTGAACTTGTTTGGACCTGCATTATTGGAAAGTGATATACAAGATTCTGAAACGGTTTGACTCTACATTGTGAGGACCTGATACACAGAGCTTCTGAAAGATTTAAGAACCTGGCCACTTGAAAATACACAGTGTAGGGACCTGATATACGGAGGCATCTTGAGTTTATTTGAACGTGATATTTTACGACCTGATATACAGTGACAACTTATTTGGACGTGAAGACTGAGGACCTTGCTCTGTGAATAAAGTGTGGGAGGACAAAATATACACAGTACAGTGTCCTGTATTATAGAAAGTCCCTCTATGAGGGAACAGTGTGAGCAGGTATGTAGGAAATATTATTAGGACCTTATTTACACATAATTAAGTTTGAACATAAATTGTCTAGTCAAACCAGAGGCCGCCTGAGAGCCTGTAGTATCCATAGTGGTAGTAGCGTTTGATAAGTCTCCGAGGCTCTGGCTCAGAGTTCCTGCGAAAGCCGTGGTGCAACGGGACCTGAGGATGAGGACTGGCAAACAGGACCGAGCGTACCTGGGTGGGGGACTGCTCCATAGCTCTGAGGATAATTAACTGGATGGTTCCTCGCAGATTCCCTTCCATTGACATAGAACGTCTCAGAGTCTCCATGGCATCGTTGTTGGATCTACCGAGAAGGGATTCGTCGTTGACGGCCACGAGCTGGTCATTCACCCGCAGGCGTCCATCCTGGTTGTAAGTAATGGTTGGGATTAGTGGAAGTATACAATTCAGCAATCGACAAACCTTTGATGTGTTATTCATTAAAACCAGTCGATTACAAACATCAGAAATGAATGAAAAGCATTCCAATGTATTCAGTGAGCCAAACGAAGGCAAGCGATAAAGGTTGCATCTGCTGAATATCACTGCAGGTATATTGATATTCAGATTAGCTCGTGCGCTTGAAAGATTAATGCCTTCATGCTCCTGACTCCTTTCAGACAGGAGTGTGTGCTTTGTTGAATCAGACAGGAATGGAGTGAATTGGATTAGGGCCCACAGCTGCACTAGTTGAAATAGAACTTGGACAAAGAGGAGGAGCTGTGCACAAAAGAGATTAGCAGCTAAAGAGCCACCAGAGCTGCTAAAGACCCTCTTGTCGTCTGAGTGTTTTCTGCTCATGATTGACCTTTAGGTCGGGTCATTAACCAGCGAACAGTGCTGCTGACCTGTCTGAAGGAGCCTGTAATGGAGAAATGAGCTCACGCTGAGACAGACTCAGCATGTCGACAAGAGCTTTTCTCCCAGGAGCCGTCTCTAGAGAAGGTCCCGTTTTGCTAAACGTCCCTTGGCACTTCCAGCTTTTGAAACTTTAATTAGGATTAATGAGGCTGATGCTGTGGGGGTTTTTCTAGTTCATGCTAATCAGCTGTAGTAGCGTAGTAGTCTTTATACCATGGCCTGCATCCTCATACATACATTAAAAGGAAACACAACTTGCCTTAAAAGCAGCCCCTCCATGGATGATAGACTTGACGAAGATCCCCAGGTCTTCGCCCGTCTCTCTGGACTTGTTGCCCTTTAGACTGACCCCGAGTCCGGCTGACCCCGAATCGTTTAAGGGGATCTCGTACATCAGCTGCTCTCGGCCGTCCTCGGACAAGATCGGACCAGGAACCTCTCCTTTCTGAGGCCAACAAACCACCATAGTTATTATTGTGATTCACAATTTGAAAAACAAAAACTAGGTGGATTTTTTTCTCTTGTGCGAGGTAAGCACTGTGGCTAAAAATAAAGATGGATGAAGGTATGAAAAGAGATGAGAGCGGTGAAAGTGAAGGGTAAAAAGGTGGAGGGGTTCCATTTAAACATGAAAGGAAGAGCAAAATCAGGAGATCATGCCATTGCAAAAGGTGGAATAACCTTTCTGTGAGCTTCATCTAGTAAGAAGAATGGGGTGTGAGAAGTGTTGGAGTGGTTAAACCATTTCTTCTATATTTATGATTATTCACTACATTCTTGATGTCGGGGTGTACTGACTAACGAGTGAGAAATGGAAGAAGAAATGGAAACGGAGAGTCGGTTACTTTGTAGAAAGTTCTGGATGACAGAAGGCAGATTTGTTGCTAAGGAAACTGCATACAATTAAGAAAAATGTTTTCAAATTAGCCAAAAAACATCATAAAAAACAAACATTAAAAAAATGTGCGTACAAGATGTGTTGTCAGGAACGGATTTTTTATTTTTATTTTAAACAAATGGAGAAATTAATTGGTTGATTCTGCATTTAGTAAAAATAAATAAACGCCGGATGTTCTACATGGCATTATATATAAAAGTCAGTTATATTAAATAATCCTGGACAACTCATAGTAAGAAAAGGAGGAAAAATTACAAATTGCGATCCTAAATGAACAAAAGTGAGGCCCTGAGGCAGCTTTTCGACAAACTACATATTTTACACACACAAAACGAGGCTCTGGGCTCTGAGACCTCAGACTGGACCCATGTTTGTTCTTCTGAAAGAAAGAAGAAAAAAAAGCGACACAGAGATTTAGAAACAACTCTGGAGTTTGGGTCAATGCTTCCAGTCAGGATCACACAAACGGATCTCCTGAGGGCCAACACACTCCTCACACACACTCTCCAAACACACTGATTAAGCACAGTGCAGACTTTGTATGAGAATACAGTTATGCTAGGCGACATGACGCTCGTGTTAGGTTTCCTTTATCTCGTTCAGTAATAAGGGAACACTAACATATGATGGATATGTTTGCTTTTGTCTCTACAAAAAATTTGCACTTGACAACTTTACAATTTCTCCGTATATTGTAAGCAACTATCAAAAAAAAAACAACTAAAAACAAATCAGTGACTGTGGCTGAAATCGTGCCTGGCAGAACAGGACGTAGGTGTGAGTGTGTGTGTGTGTAGATTATTGGGATGAAAGCTCAAGGACACAGAAACCAGTAAATTGCCCCACACCCTGAAGCCTCCTTCCTCTGGGCCATGTGCGAGCTGACCTCTGCACCTCCAAACACAAAAACGTGATTGTGTCCAGAGTCGCTGACTGCCTCGCCGCATACGCTACGCCTTCAAAATATGAATATAGAGCTAACGATCCCAACGCATCATACAAAAATTCAAATATGAAATAAGATCGAAACAATCCTAAATCGAACGTGCGTAAATCAGAAATCTGAATCAGGTTTCATGCAGGGGTTCCAGATCTGACATGATCTACTTGTCGGAAGGTGGAATGTCATTTGACAGATCGAGGACCCCATTCTGTAAAGGGCTTTGGCTAATATTGTATCCAATTGCCAAAAAATAAAGCTTGCTAAGTCACTATCAGGTGTGTTTTAAGTAGGGCGGGCTATGGTAAGGGCGTATCTCAGACATTCTTGGTTATCTGTTTCATCCACTCCCCTAACGCTACAGCTGTACTTACTATCCGGTTATAGTTACATTACGTCCATGTAGGTTTGAAGACTCGCTCTGTTTACAAGAAGAAATTAATTTATCTACGTTTACACACCATCACCTTCAGAATAGTCTTTTCGAAGCGTGTCAGGCACCTTCAATTCGCACCGGATCTCTGCGACCTTTAAGTTGAATCTTCATGTTCGGGAAGAGGGTCAAGTCCACAGGAGATAAAAGTATGGTGGGTTCGGAAGTGAGATCATGTGGCTCGTTCTCTGACGATCATAATGCACGAGTTGCCGAATGGTTTTCAGGGGTTGAGCTCGTCAAAGGTCGAGGGTTCCCTATCTCCTGATCTTCCTGATCTCTCGTCTTCTTCCGGTGATGATCTTCCGCTCGAAACACCTCAAATGACTTGCCCGGTTGCAGGAATTTCACATCTGCTCTTTGTTCTGTCTGTGATGAAGTCGCAGACGTAGTAATGCACGTGGGTCACAGCAGCACCAGTTACACCGTTAGTCCCGAAGCTTTTTGATACCGCCTCGCATACAAAACCGTGAACCATCAAACTGAAAACCTGTCATGATGAAGAGGAACCAGAAAGCCCGAGATCCCGTTAAAAAACAGGCACTTGGTTTACGTTTACAAGCTGTTACTATGGAAACGGTGTGGCAAAAAGGGGGCGGATCAGAGTGGAGAAACTAACGGCCAATAATATTTTTAGGGCTGAAAGAGCATTGAGCTTATCAGGTCCTGATTCTCTACAGAGAGACAGAAAGAGAGGGCGTGATGCTCACAAACAGAGATATAAGTCTGCCAGCATTTGCGAGACCCACAAAACCCCTTGCTCTAATCGAGTCTGGACCAGGATGGGCGTCGCTCGTCTGCAAAGCTTCCTTCCCAAATGTCTGCTAATTTCCGCCATGCAGCGAGGCCTTTTCTGCCGGACACAAATAAAGGATGCTCCTTCAGCAAAGTGAATAATGATTAACATGACAGGAAGTGAGGAGATACACAGCGAGAGTGAGTTCCTGTTCTGGATCTGTTCATATTCCTGACCCTGAATAAATCTGATCCGTCCAATCACAAAATAAATGGCTGGGTTTAAATGGTGAGCATGTAGTCAGGGTTTTCGGGGGTGTAATGGTTTGTGAGGCATTGCGCGCGCACACACACACACACACACACACACAATGAAGAGCAGATGGTGTGACAGAACGGCGACATGTCTACACAGTCATTAAATCTTTTTATAGCGTTTCTCCTCGCTGAGAAAAAAAAAAAAACAAGTAGAAAGTTTTTTTTCCTCCGTCTTGCACGGAGTTACGTCTCAGGGAGACGATTTGTCCCGAAATCGGAGCGAGGCAGAAAATCACGGCATCGCTCGACATGGATGTGGAGTTTCACGCTTTTTTAGCAAGCGAGCATATGTGTGTGTGTGTGTGTGAGAATGAAGATTGATAAAGGACTCTGTAGTTCCTGTGCGTGTGGCTTTGAAGTGGCAGCTGTTCCTTTCTAACAGACCTTCAATAGAGCAGAGCTCTTCAGTCAATCACACAGCAGCCCGGAACAGAAATAAACCACGCGACGCAATTTAGGAGGACTTGTGCGAGCGCTGCTGTCATTGTGAACACCACTACACACACGCGTGTGTGTCATCTGCAGACGTTTCAGCTGCAGTCCTTCAGAAGAGCTTCAGATATCTTTTAAAGCACAGGGATATAGATAGCTCGTGGTGGCGTGTGGAAAAGGAATACATAACGGCTCATATCACAGGTACTCGCTGGTTCAGGCTCGTGCGCTTCGTCGCTTACAAATATTCGCACCCTGAAGCGTCTGGGCCACTTTCTGGCCTTTTATTACTCAACCGAAACGCCACTGTTGATGTAACAAAAAAATGTCTGACAATTTTAAAGGTGTTTAAAATGCAATATGGACCAAAATATATCTAACAATATATTGTTCTAAAAATATTTATAAAATATAAGATTTATAGAGTGAATAATAACGCACAGTATGAGTATGTGCTATAAGAGCATCTGTTTTATGCAGTGTGAAATATTTAAGTATGTAATAGTATGTATTTATTTAAGGATGCAGTGTGCAATGTGTACAATCCATTGTGTAGCATGTAATATGTACTATATGTTGTGTAGTATATAGGATTGTGTATATATTGTTGTGTGGTGTGTAATATGAAGTTTGTTGTGTAGTATATTGTGTAGTGTTTGTTGAATAGTGTATTGTTGTGTAGTGTAGAATATGTAGTGTTTGTAATATGTATTACATGATGGTGTATACACGTACACACAGGTGGGCAGACGTGCACACACACAAACACACACACGCACACGCACGCACACGCACACACACGCACACACACGCACACACACGCACACACACGCACACACGTGGGCAGACCTACTCACACACACACACTTATATACACTGTATTTACACACAGGTGGGCAGACGTGCACACACACACACACACACAAACACACACACACACACACACACGGGCAGACCTACTCACACACAATTATATACACTGTATTTACACACAGGTGGGCAGACATACACACGCACGCACACACAGGTGGGCAAACGTACACACACAACACATACACACAGAGGTCAGCAGATGTACACACACACACACACACACACAGGTGGGCAGATGTACACACACACACACACACACAGGTGGGCAGATGTACACACACACACACACACACAGGTGGACAAAGGTACACACCACACACACACACACACAGGTGGGAAGACGTACGCAAACGCAGGTGGGCAGATGTACACATACACACACACACACATACACACACACGTAGGCAGACGTATACACACACGTGGGCAGACACACACACGCACACACAGGTGGGCAGACGTACACACACACACACAGGTGGGCAGACGTATATACACACACACACACACACACACACACAGGTGGGCAGACGTATACACACACACACACAGGTGGGCAGACGTATACACACACACACACACAGGTGGGCAGACGTATACACACACACACACACAGGTGGGCAGACGTATATACACACACACACAGGTGGGCAGACGTATATACACACACACACACACACACACACACAGGTGGGCAGACGTATACATACACACACACGTAGGCAGACGTATACACACGTGGGCAGACACACACACGCACACACAGGTGGGCAGACGTACACACACACACACAGGTGGGCAGACGTATATACACACACACACACACACACACACACAGGTGGGCAGACGTATACACACACACACACAGGTGGGCAGACGTATACACACACACACACACACACACACACAGGTGGGAAGTCGTACGCACACAGGTGGGCACACGTACACAGGTGGGCAGACGCACGCACACGTATACACACACACACACACACACACACACAGGTGGGCAGACACACACACACACACACACACGTGGGCAGACATACACATGTACGCACATGTGGGCAGACGTATACACACACACAGGAGGGCAGACGTACACACACAAACACACACACACACACACAGGTGGGCAGACGTATACACACACACACACACACACACACACACACACTTGGGCAGACATACACATGTACGCATATGTGGGCACACACACACAGGAGGGCAGACGTACACACAAACACACACACACACACACACACACAGGTGGGCACACGTAAACACAGTGACAGACACACAGACATGCACAGTTTTATTGGAATCTATTCAGACAGGGAACACAGGAAGTAATGCAGGTGAGGCGTGAGCTTGGTGTGTGTTTGGCGTGTTTATGAGAGACCCCAAGTGTTTGATGTGCTGACAGTGTGGTGTAAATGAACTGCAGATAGACACAGGCACAATGACGGGATGGAGTACTCGCTTCCTGAGCTGAAGGATGGAGGGGCCAAGTGAAAAATGGAGAGAGTAAAAGAAAGGAAGAGAAAACACACAGAGGCACGAGGCACTGGCTCAAACATCTGGGAAAGGTGGAGCACCAGAGCACCCTGCCACTTCCTGTCAAACAGCTGGCCATGCACAAGGACTTCCTGCCAGCCGCTGAATCAACACACAGAGGTCAGGGGTGTGTGTGTGTGTGTGTGTGTGTGTGTGTGTGTGTGTGTGTGTGTGTGTGTGTGTGTGTGTGTGTGTGTGTGTGTGTGTGTGTGTGTTTGTTTTTCTAAGATATAGTGATTGTGAAGATGTCATCGGCTACTAGAATGGAAAGTGGAAGATAAGAAGAGGAAAAATAAAATCTCTGTATGCAGAGATTAGACAGAAATAAAGACAAACAGAAAGAGAAAAACACTAATACGGACACATGGAGATAGGAGGACATGCAGACAGACAGACAGAGATAAACAGATATAATCAGATAGATATATACATATAGCAGACAAATAAAGAGACAGACAAACAGTCAGAGACAGACAGACAGACAGACAGCCAGACAGCCAGACAGACAGAAAGTCAGAGACAGACAGACTGAGAAAGATAAGCAGGCAGGCAGGCAGACAGATAAATAGATAGACAGACAAAGACAAACAGACATAGAGACAGACAGGTAAATAGATAAATAGACAGACAGACTGACCAGTTCCCGAGGTAAAAAGAGTTCCTCTTGTCTGCTCACTAACAGTGAGATGGTCTCTCCCTGCTTAGTGCTGCGTAACATCGCCACCAGTTCCTCCTGTCTGTACCCACTGATGTCCACTCCATTTACCTACACACACACACACACACACACACACACACACACACACACACACAATATATATTTATTAACGTCTGAAAAGCACTGGTCTGTTGTGAAATGTACCTGCAATAAAGAGAAATATTCCACACAAAAATGGAGAGAAGAACAGAATATATACAGAAGGATATAGGCAGGAAAGATGGGAGGAATAAAGAAATTAATAAACAAAGGGATGAAGAAGAGGTATAAAGTAAAGGAAGGAAGGCTAAAAGAGGAAGGGCTGAAAAAAAAGGAAGGAGGAATGGAAGGAGGAAGTGAGAAAGACATAAGGAAAGATGGTGTGATCAGAGCAGTGTTGGTGAAGGTAAAGCAGGTAAACACCTGAATAATTCGGTCTCCTGACTGCAGTCGTCCGTCTTTCACTGCAGCTCCTCGGGGCAGGATGCTCTTCACCAGGATGGGGCCAGGGCCGTGAACCACAGAGTCTCTGGTCACCACGGTGAAGCCGAGCCCATCCGGACCTGCGGGTCAGAACACACACACACACACACACACACACACACACACACAGCCAGCCATTTACCAAAACTAACAATTATTCACTTCATTTTATAAACTAATATTATACTTTGTTAATATTGTAAGACGTCCGTTAACAAGAAAATAGAGGAATGAAGAATGAGTAATTAATGAAGGAAGGAAGAGCAAGAAGATGGAATCAGGGAACCATGGAATGAAGGCAGGAAGGGAGGATGGAAGTGTGGAAAAATAAGGAAACATTCTACACAAAAAGAAGGAAAAACAGAACAGAAGAGAAGAAAAAGGAAGAAGAGAAGCACAGAAAGATGGAAGGAACCATGGAACAAGGAATGAAAGGTGGGCTAAATGGAAAAATGGAGGACACAGGAAGGAAGGAAAAAAGGAAAGAAGGAAGGAGGGAAGAAAGGAAGGAAGGAACACGCACGCGCGCACGCACGCACACACACACACACACACACACAGCCATGTACCAACACTACTAATTATTATTGCACTTTATAAACCGATATTAAACTTTCTGTTCATGTTGTTGGAGGTCCATTAATAAGAAATAAGGGGACGACACTGTAGACTTCTTCCTCCAGCACGATCTGAACATCTGCTCTCACTAAACTTCACAAATCTGAGCAATTGTGCGTACAGGAACTACAGTATGGTGTGGAATGTATTATGATGTGAAATGTTTCAAGTAAAAAAATAATAAAAATGAAAATCAGATCAAATTAAGCCACTTTTGCAAAAAAATAAAAGAAAGAGGGATAAAGGAACGTGGATCCGGGCTGACACGAGTATCAGGACCGTTACAGGGACAGAAAACATCCCCACAGCATCTCTAATACAGAACAAAAGACCTGATAAATGAGGGATATTAATGTCATTGCGCCAATAAAAACAGTGTGTTTATGTGGTACATTCGCAGTATTTTGTGGAGGAAAAACAAACACGTACACTGGAATTCTTCTGAAAGCTCACGTGAGCCGGAGAGCGAGAGGCCGAGCGCAGAAGCCGTCGCTAATCATTTCTACTGAGGATTAAACGCCTCTGCGCTTTAATTTCACACATCGACGGAGTGAAGGAAAGAGAAGGATGGAGATGGAGGGAAAGGACATGGATCAGGAGGAGAGAAGAGAGAGACAAAGGGTAAGACAGAGGTGACCAGTGTCCATGACTCTCCGTTACTCTCCGTGACTCCACCCTCCTCACGTGTGATTACTGAAGCTCTGTCTATCGTTCTCTCTCTCTCTGTCTCTCGCTCTCTCTCTCTCTCTCTCACACACACACACAGTGACGAGTAAAAGATGTTAGAGGATAGAAAGAGCCCCAGCATACTAAAGACAGTGAATGATGAAATCCATCTCTCTGAGGAACAACTGACTTTCATTAAAGTTTAACACCTGCAGCAGCTGTCAATCACAGCACAGAAGAGGAGAGAAGAGAGAGAGAGGAAAGAGAGAGATGAGAGGAGAGGAAAGAAAGAGAGGAGAGGATAGAAAGATAGAGGAGAGAAAAAGGAGAGAAAAAGAAAGAGAAAGAAAGAGGGGGAATGAGAGAAGAGAAAGAAAATGAAAAAAGAGAAAGGGGAGGAGTGTAGAGAAAGAGAAAGAGAGAGAAAATGAGATGAGAGAAAAATTAAAAGAGATGAGGAAAAAGAGGAGATGCATAAAAAGATACAGGAAAAATACAAGTGAATTAAGAGAAATGCAAAAACAGAAAAAAAGAGAAGAGAAATAAGGGAAAGTGGCAGAAAGAAAAAAATAAATAAACAGGCATAAATATAAAGAAAACAAAAAAGAATTAGTAAGAGGGTAAAAAACTTAGAGAACCCAAACGAAAAGGAGAAGAAAGGAATAGGGAGGGAGATCAAACACAACAACAAAGAGACCACACACACACACACACACACACACACACACACACACACAAGAACAAAAACATTAACAAGATGAGAAAAGAAGAAAATAAACACGAGAGAAGACTAAACACTGTGAAAACAGGGGAGGTGTGAGAAGAGCAGAGACTGGTCGAGAGACTGAGAAACAGAAAGAGAGAAACAGGCAGACATACAGCGAGACAGACTGTTAGAGACAGAGAGAGAAACATGCACATAGAGACAAAAAGTGATAGACAGATGAAGAGACAGAAACAGATAGATTAAGACCCACACACAGAGACAGACAGAGCAATAAAAACAGACAGGCAAACAGACAGAGCGAAAAAAAAGACAGAAAGACAGACAGACAATGCGATGAAGACAATGCGATAAAAACAGAAAGACAGACAGACAGACAGACAGAGTAATAAAAACAGACAGACAGAGAGATAAAGACAGACAGACAGAGCGATACAGACAAACAGGTAGACAGACAGAGCGATACAGACAAACAGGTAGACAGACAGAGCGATAAAAACAGAGAGATAAAGACAGACAGACAGCCAGAGCGATAAAGACAAACAGACAGACAGACAGACAGACAGACAGACAGACAGACAGACAGACAGACAGACAGACAGACAGACAGACAGAGCGATAAAGACAAACAGGTAGACAGACAGACAGACAGAGCGAGACAGACAGACAGACAGACAGAGCGATAAAGACAGACAGACAGACAGCCAGAGCGATAAAAACAGACAGACAGACAGACAGACAGACAGACAGAGCGATAAAGACAGACAGACAGAGCGATACAGACAAACAGGTAGACAGACAGACAAACAGAGCGATAAAAACAGAGATAAAGACAGACAGACAGCCAGAGCGATAAAGACAAACAGGTAGACAGACAGACAGACAGACAGACAGACAGAGCGATATAGACAACAGACAGACAGACAGACAGACAGAAAGAGAGCGATAAAAAAAGACAGACAGACGGAGCAATAAAGACAGACAGACAGAAACAGACACACCTTTGGTTAAATTTATCATCTTGTGTCCACTTTTCTTATTAGCATTCGCTAGCGCTGTAAGGGCGGGTTTTCCTGTGGAGGCGGGGCTTTCACTGCGACTCCTTGGTATGGGTGAGGCACTGGCAGGAGAAGGCGTTGTCTGTTTGCGGCGCTCCATCGCCACGGGGCTGCGTCTCACAGCGGGATCTTCTCTGGGAGGCGGAGTCAGAGAGGATGGGAGCAGGGTGGGGGCGGGGTCAGGAACTTTAAAGTCCGCTTTCCGCGGCAGGAAGGGACTCTTGGGTTTAGGGGTGACGGCTTGGGCAGAGTCAAAGCCGCTGAATATATGGCTGATGAGGCTCTTCTCGTACTGGAGCTTGTTGCACATGGGGACGACCTCCAGCCTGACGACCGGAGACGACATGGCCTGACGGAACATCTCCTGAGACCTGCAGGATAGAGAGAGGAGAAGAAAGGAGAGAAGAAGCAACAGTCTGGTGAGAAAAGCTGGTTTCAGAAATTCCTTCACACACACTTCCCTTCTCAAACGAAGACGAACATGAGAAACCGAGGCTCGAGGAGAGAACGTGGCGTGTCAAAGACGCGAATGACAGAACGATGCGAGATTTTCACGAGAAGAAGGAGGAAAAGTCGTACTGAGCGAAGGAATTGTCTATAAGCTCGGTGTCATTGATCCTCACGATGCACTCGTCCTCCTCGAAGATGCCCTCTTTCTTCGTGCGACTGTTATCCTCAATGCCTCGGACATGGAGACCCAGTGCCCTAAAACACACACACACACACACACACACACACAGAGAAATTAAAGGTCAAAATGCAGAATTATTTTTGGAATAAAGTTCCAAAGTTCCTTTTAATTCTCTTATTCGATATATATATATATAAATAAATAAAAAGAAGTATGCAAATACATGTTTGGTGCTTGGCTGAGTAAAGGAAAGAAAGAAAGAAAGAAAGGAAGGAAGGAAGGAAGGAAGGAAGGAAGGAAGGAAGGAAGGAAGGAAGGAAGGAAGGAAGGAAGGAAGGAAGGAAGGAAGGAAGGAAGGAAGGAAGGAAGGAAGGAAGGAAGGAAGGAAGGAAGGAAGGAAGGAAGGAAGGAAGGAAGGAAGGAAGGAAGGAAGGAAGGAAGGAAGGAAGGAAGGAAGGAAGGAAGGAAGGAAGGAAGGAAGGAAGGAAGGAAGGAAGGAAGGAAGGAAAGAAAGAAAGAAAGAAAGAAAGAAAGAAAGAAAGAAAGAAAGAAAGAAAGAAAGAAAGAAAGAAAGAAAGAAAGAAAGAAAGAAAGAAAGAAAGAAAGAAAGAAAGAAAGAAAGAAAGAAAGAAAGAAAGAAAGAAAGAAAGAAAGAAAGAAAGAAAGAAAGAAAGAAAGAAAGAAAGAAAGAAAGAAAGAAAGAAAGAAAGAAAGAAAGATTATTAAAATAAATTATTTTTAAAAAAGTAAGTGATCAGTCAACCATCAAACATTCTTGAAGGGTGCCATTACTTTCAGCACATCAACTGAAATAAAATGTAAAAAAAATGTCTCTAGATTTATAAAGCGAGCCAATATTTTCTCACGCCTCTAAGTCTTGGAAGATCGGTAGGTCACCGAACACATTTTCACTACTGAAGAGAAAAATGAGTGTAAAAAAAAATAAATAAATAAATTGAACAAAAGGAGGAGAGAAAAGGACGAGCATTCCTTAAAACACACACACACACAAAACAGGAAGTCAGACACCTTTCACCCAAGGATCACTTCCTTCGAGTCGAGTGAGCACCCCACAACACACTTGGGTGTTTAACCTTCACAAATCACATCTCTGGCTTTCTTACACATAAAGAATCTCCCGTGTGTGTGTGTGTGTGTGTGTGTGTGTGTGTGTGTGTGTGTGTGTGTGTGTGTTTACTCACCGTCCACTTAGTGAAGAAAGGTAAGGTACAACTTTAATTCCAAGAGGCCCCATGTCTGAAGAAAACTCCACTGTTCTGGTGAGGCTGTTGTAAA